>NC_080705.1:94547585-94852749 GCF_943734765.1 Anopheles ziemanni
TTCAGTAGGGTTTATTTGTGCGTATGGTTTGCTGTATATTTCCTTTAAGATTGATAGTGAACGAATCTATGATGTGCTAGGAATAAGCGACGAGCCTACAGAATACTTTTGAATTCTATGTGAGTTTGAGAAGTATGTGTTCCATTTAGTATCAGTTCATGTCTAAATTCCCATCAAGAAACATACCAACGTAAAACCCGATTGAGCAATTCCGGAAACATAAATTGCATAACCCTGAAATAAGTGCAATTCCGTAAGCAAAATTCGAAAAATGAAAAAAAATAAATATTTCACTTTATTTAATACTTAACAAACGAAGACAATCGCAAACATTTTCATGGAGAGACGTAGCGGAATCGCTTATATTACACAGAAGGGGCATCCAAGGTACCTCATACCACCTTCTTTCTACTAAACAGCTAAAGAGCAGCTATTCGTCTGGTTGTTGCTTGTATGACTTGACACTTAAAGATATTGATAAAATCTGGTTTAAAAACGAACAGAACACAGTTACACTTAGTTGACGATCTGCTAAAGTCCCGAGTAACAGCTTCGAATGGAAGATGGATGCATTGTACCCAGTGGAAGTGGGTTATGGTGGTGGACAACCTATTCGGTTCCACTTGTGGTTCCATGGAATGGCAGTAACAGTCGACTGGCCTCCGTGAATGAGCGTTTCACTGTTTCACAAGGAAGTTTACTTCCGCTCATAGCTATCGTACTCCGGTTCGTCCTCGTAGCGTGGAGTGGTAGACTGGACGTAGGAGCCGGGCTGGGCGGCTGGTCGTCGCTGTTGCAGGGAGATATTGATTTCCTCCGGTGAACGGTAGACACTGTGCGTCGGTTGGGGAGATGACAACCTGTAGGACGAGGGTGTCGTGGCGTAGACCGGCTGCTTGCGCACCGTCTGTTGTTGTGGCTGATGGTGGTACGTCTGCTTCACGGGTTGCTGCGGTTGATGGCGTTCCTCGTGTTGGCGCAACACCCGCTCCTCGTCATAGTGACGCTCGTCAACGTAAAAGTTCTCAGGATAGTAACGTTCCGAGTATCTACAAATAAAAAAATATATATATTTCTGGTAGGAAACGGAATATGGGCGTTGCTAGCTTACCTTAGTGTAACGTTAGGCTTTGTCATGTGCTCTTCCATGTTGATCGGCTTGTAGAGATAGTCGTTGACGAAGTGATACTTGGACGACTGCTCGCAAATGTTATCACCCGACGGTGGCATGCAGATTAAGTGCACCTGGTGGAAGGTGAAGCCTTCCGGGCAGATCCACGAATGTTTCTGGTTCTCCTGACAGTAGTGGAACACCTCGCAACCGAGACTCTCGTCAGCGTAGTAACCGGTCGTGCGTCCTGTGCACTGGAACTGCGACTTTTCCAGCAGCACCGTCAAGCGGTCGGGTTCTTCTTCCTGCTCGAGCTCCTCGCTGGAGTACGATGGCTTCTTGAAGCTTTTCTTTAAGTTGTTTCCTTGCTGCTGTTGGCGATTGTTGTACGTGGCCACTGGCCGGTCATCTTCCTCTTCCTCCGACGAGCTGCTACCGTACTGGTTCGAGTACGGTCGTGAGCGGTAAGGCACGTTGTTGGCGGCCGCCGGCACGGAGTCGACCGACGAAGAGGAGGTGACTGATGAAGGTGAGGACAACTGCTGCTTGTACTGCTGGCCAGATACTACACAGAGCAGCAGTATTCCGCAGCAAAGCTGAAGTGTTAATCTGTGAAAGGAGACAAAAACGTGCTGGTTGATTACAGTGAGCACGATGTAGGCGTTTAATGAGCGGCATCATTACAGTATGCCATGATCTGTTTGCCGTGCGTTCAATGGTAGCACCGCAAGCTTTCCCCAAATTATGACGATGAAGATATCCATGGACTGTGGAGGGCATTGGACGATTCCTTTCGCGAGAGAAACGAACGAGGAACAATGTATCATTCACTGGAAAACGTGTAAAATTGCTCCAAGAAATTCACATGCATCATCGGTGCACGTGTGCGCACACGAGTTGTTGAACTGTTCCCATCTGTCTGTGTCGGTGGGAGACTCGAGGCTGAGGGTCACTGCACACCGTTTCCATCCGCTAAGTGTTCCTGAGATTCGCGGTTCCCATGGGGAAGTGAAGACACGAAACGCCAGGCCACTTGTAATGCATCCTATTATGATGGAGTCGCCGTGTTTGTGTGAAATACGAATCATTTGCATCGGCACAATTTCTAATCGACTGCGTTGGCCACATGGTGTCTGAATGTGTTTTTTTGTTTTGTCGAAATGAGATCATTCACATTCACCCCTTAGGCACTCTGTACGACAGAAACTAACCTCGGTGTTACGTTTCATGTTTTAATGCCAACGGTCTTGAATGACATTCATCGTCTTCGACTTTTCGTCTCATTTGCCTGCGCCACCCACGGGGTGCGTGCAGCTCTTACACAACAGCAAAAAAGCCCAACAGAGTACAGACGCAGGCGATATTGTTATTTGCTGGTGTTCGGTAGAATTAAAAAGCAATATTGAACTGCCTTCTTGGTTTTGCGTTGCGGTCGAAAGCCGATATTTCACGACGCGCAGGTTCCCAAACATAGGCTGGGGATACTTTCTTACTTTTTAAACGCAAGATGAGTCGTAAAGGTACGAAACCAGTCCACAACGATGATCTCAAAGATTGCTGGAAGGCTGTTTTTAAGGAGTGATTATTTATACCCTACTTTCGGTTACACCCAGCTAATGGGTGTATTTTTGCATGCATCGCCACGAAATTCATCTCCACCCATCCGTTGAAGAAGTTCGCCCGTCAAGTGCAGTGACGCTTCCTACACTCCCCATTACCTTGTGGGCATGCATATTCAGACACAATTGGTCGTGGGCACACAGAGCCCCATTCTCAAGGCCATTGGTGCAATAATGCATTTGAATTTGAACTGGCCATTGTTATGCGCCATTCCATGATTGCTAGCAGCTAGATTCGCATGCGGGCAAAACAGTATCCATGCACACAATAAAATAAAACATAAACGCGTCAAGCATATTGATTGTTGATCAAAGTTTTCTGGTGTTTGGTGCATTAAAATTTAATATTTAGGATTTAAGCAAAACGCAGCACTAGCGTGTTTTAGTACAATTTCCATTAGTTCAGCAATAAAAAAACCAATACACTTTCTCGTCAAACAATCTTTTTCGCCTCCAGGCATCTAACTTTCGACAAGTTCGTTTGAAAACTCAACCGACTGATTTGCTAGAAAGTGCGGGCTTAAAATTTGTCGTCGATTGGGTAGACTGAAAATTTCGAACGCCAAATGCTCGCCATTGATGTAGTCACACATAATTTCTACTGCTTTCCCCCACCCGCTGAACCGGATGCTGCTTACACAATACACTACTGATTGATTAATCAAATTTTCTGGCTTTTGTGGTCTGCCATTGGAAAAGGTATACGATGCCGGAAAATGGTTGAAATAGTTCGTTCCTACCCCAACTCTTACGGATAGCAAATATGTAATGCGCTCGAAAGTCTACACCCAACATGTTTAAAAAGATACTAATGTACTGCGTCAACTCATGTCAGGAGAATCAAAGGGCATAGACAAATGAAACGGCAATGACTAACGTTTTCCGTTCCATTATGAGCTGTTGACTTCATCATCTGGTACCGTTTCTTCTACTCTAAAGTAAACTGATTCAAGTTCCGGTAGCTGGACAATGTCATAAACCTCAACCATCTCCTTTTCTCTCTGTAAATACCAGATTCCACGGGCAATTCATGGTTGTTTTGCGGGCCAAATGCAAGCATGTGCAGCATTACTATTCAAAAGTTGTATGGGAGGTTTTATGGCAATTTTTTCTTACTTTGCCATTTTCCGTTCCCCCGGGCATGTGTGTAGGACGGATCTTTTGTGTTGTGACGGAACTTTTTCCGAAGTTGAAGGAGAGGATTTGGACGGGAAACTTTCATTTTGAAACAGTTTGTGATTTGAACGTGTTAGACTCGCGTTTACCTCTGCAGCACTTCTTATGCGATAGAAGGGCAAAAACGGTTAACGGGATATGTAATCTTTGACCATTTTCTAACATTTCGTGTAGTAGTTGTGCATTTTTTTTAGATTGATTACAGGTCACAGATCGAATTGTTTGTTAGTAAACATGTATAAAGTATTCACATGTATATATTTATTGTTTCTTGCAGGAGCTTTGTGGAAGACTCTTCTTAGTAGCTCTTTTTTATGGTGGCTTTTATGCGACTTGTTTCGGAAGCAACTTTTGACATTCACAAATACAGAAAACCATTAACTTCCACGAGGATAAATCTTCGAAGACCACACTCCTTTCGGACCGATGGTTCAGCAAGCCTACGCCGATGGGCCACGTTTTGTTAATTCCACCGTCGTCCGGGGACGCCTCGGTTCATCACATCACGTGGTAGCGTGATCTTTAAAACCTACGGTCAGGATGTCGGGGAAGTGTAGTGGAGGATAGGTATAAGACGATCATTTATCAGCAATTTGCAGCCAAACAGCTCCATTCGTAACCGCTGGCAACCGCCACTGCAACTTCAGTCTTGTACTCAGTCACACTTAACGATCCACCAGTAAACGCTGTTCAATTTTACTCTCTGCCAGATGCTTCTGCTGCGACTAAGAAGTCATGTTTGTAGGTTGATTATTGTGGGAATCTTTTCCATCCATGTGGGAAAAGAATTTCTTTAAGGCTAATTATTGTGACACAAATCCTTTTAGCCTTTTGTTGGCATTATTGGACAGCAGTTGGTGAATGGAGCACTACTGGAAATAATTTCTTGTGTTCATTTAGCTTGATAATTTCTTGCACAGGATCGACAGGTTAAAAGCTCAATGCATCGTAGAAAACAGATGCACGATCAAAAAAGAAATGATACACGGACCAGTTTCCAGTTGGGAATCGCTACGCGTATTGAAGACACCATTCCAGTTCCAGTTTCTGTGCCGTTGGCATGCTGGAGGGACAAGAAGGTGGCACAAATGTAGTTCCATATACGCGAGCTGGACAATAAGGGTATGGGAGAGAACATCGGTGAAAGATTACATAAACTATGAACCGCGAATAAACGACCCTTTTGAGCCTGCCCTGCGAAACGTCGATGTGCATGAAAAACGGTTCATAAAGCGAAAAATAAAAAAAGTCACCTTCCCCCTTTTTCTCGTCGATCGTCAAAATTCAATTCAACAGAAAACGAGAGACGTAGAAGCCGAATTGGAATCCATGGCGGCACCGTTTTCATTTGTGAACATACGGGTATCGGATGCTGTGGGGCCTTGTGGGAGCGATGGTAAAGAAGTAAATTTCCCGAAGAAAGTGCAATCCGTCGATCGGTGTGGGCTCTCGCAGGAGGAAAGCAAACGGAAAAGGGACTGCCGAACCTGCCGCAGCGAAGTGATCAGTTACCGAACGAAGTAAAAAACGACTTAAACCAGACTTGTTCAGAGCGGGTTTTTAACGATCATTTTAGCGCTAGATCGGGGCCTACGGTTAGATAAGTGCAGTAAGACGTGTTCATATCTCGGTGGCTTTTGAAAACGCGTTTCAGATTGTCGACTACGCAATCGGGCGTCCTGCGTTAGTACTACTTGCCTATTTCTTTGGAAGATAAAAGATGGATTCTGGACTCTGGACAACGTCGGTCAGTCGGTCAGTAGCCGTTTTATTTCTTCTCTTTTGGCCACTTCGTATGTCCTCAGGGTGATGATGCAATTCCTCGAGCATCAAGTGCGTAAAGGTGCGTTTGGCGACTTGCCATAGCATGTCATTAATGCTCCACACACCGTAGGCGGTCGGCGGTTTTCTTGAGACAAAACTCGATCAGCCCGACCGAAAACCATTTGAAGATGTGGGGAAATTACTTTCTAAAATATTGGACTCCCATAATTATTCATTCATTAGCTACTGCGGCTAAGCAACTCGAATCAACATGAATCCGATTAACTAAATTGGATTTTCATATTAACTCGGTTCCACTACCTTTATGGCGTGTTTTAAGAACATCGACTACGATTTAATTTCTTGTAGAACATTAACTGAAGATAGAGTTTTACAACCCTTCAAAACAATATTATCGAAAAATCAGGGATGCATTCACTTCATTTCTGTCAAGCTTTCTTCATTCGTTTCGTTTCGGGTCGTAATGTGTATGAATGATTTGCAAAAATTAGCAAAGAAACATATGCTGTCATCAATCGAAAATCTACCAGATATGTTTCGGTAGATTGCAGCTAACCATGGGAATAGCCTACAGGTCAAAAAGGCTGCAACATTCAAAAAACGGCTCGCCGAGAGGTCTTTAAATCGCTCGGAGCTGCGTCTTCGTGTCGATTTTAGGGTCCGTCCAGGTCGTGTTCATTCCCCTTGGGGAGAAAAAGAGGACAGCTTCAGCTCGACAACGTTGACCGAGTTTGGAAATGTGGCCACTGGCGTCGGCCATTTTGCGACACTATCGTGCGGAAAAAAGGCAAAGTACGGTTGGGTTTTCGGTGAATGTGCCCAAAACGCGATGGGACTATCGCACGACCCACGATCTGATATCAACGACTACATTTCAGCGCGTCAACGCGACCAATCATTTTGTCAACAAACGATCGACAAGCGACCGATGGAGCAGCGACATCGTATGGCTCTGGCCTTTGCGTTAAAGATGGATTTATTACAACACCTCCATCCACATCCATCTGGTAGTGACGGATAAAAACAAAACAGAGACTTTCCTCATTTAAATCATTTTCAACGTTGGGAAACACGATCCGCCCAAAGCCGAGTTATTGCGCACATGTAGGGTGGTCGGGCTTAGGCCTAGGTTCCTCTGCCCGCAGCCATCTGGAAGCTGTGCCCCGGTGTTTCTGGGTCGCTTCCAGGGCCCGAGGGCGTGACGTGATGTCGTCAACCTTCCTCAGCTTTATCCGCCGGTCGATTTGTTGGCGTCGGAATCACGCCCCAGACACGACCGCCCGAAAACGGAGACGAAGTCATGCTGCCAGCCGCATGTTTCGCATGCAATGGCTCGACGAACCTCGATTGGCCTAACTGCACCAGCTGCTGTATGCATTTTCGAAATTGGGGGTTTTCATGTCACTGGGGTGGTTTTAATTTTGCACGACTATTTCCAAAGTATGCTTAGAATCACGTTTGAAATTCAACGCTAATATTCAAGCGCTTCGCAGGAAACGTTCTACTTCAGCTGTTGTTCTTATGCAGTATCGGACCAATATATTTGTGAACCCAAAACTAACAGATATGCATTATGAATTTTACAGTTACTTTGGTGATTCCTTCGTTAACTTACCTCATGATTGCAGAAATTCGATTGACAACAGGTTCCGGAAGTGAGATGAGAGATTACAATCCCTGCTTCCACTTAATGTAAGTTCTTCTATACTATATCAGGGTCGCTGAAATTAAATAATTTGAATTAAACCTTTTCAAATATAAATAAATATTGTGCAAGCAAAAACAAATTCATTAGAAGCAAAATTGAATCCGTTGTTGTAGAGTGCAAAAGTATTTCAATCGAGGTTGTGGCTTAAAATGTCATCTAAAGATCTCTACAATGAACTGCAAATTAAATTTCGGAAGATATGATACTTCCTAAATTTACATTCATTGAGCCTAGCATTTCACTACGTAATTTACACTTAAGACTCAAAGTGAGCATTTTAGTGTATGCTTCCAGTTCACATTATCAGCGGTAATTTTCTTTAGCCGTATCTCTCGATCGCTTTTGTTGAGGTACAATTTACGATACAATGAACCAACGAAATTGGTTGCGGCGGAAAAGTAAAGCATAGCGCTTGCACTTTCCTTTCGCTCGTTAATTGTTATGCTTTCGATTATAATCGCATATAACGAATCAACGGCACCGAAGGAAACCACAACGTTCGTACACACGAATGCAGCAATGTGTAGATGGAGCACTGAACATAAGAGGCTGTCGTTGAGAGATTCAAGACGGTGAAGAGGTGTTTGAAAAATAACGAAACCGGATGGGAGGAAGTTTGGGAGGAAATTTACAAACGAGTCTTTGTAGATTTACTCTCGATTTCACGTGTGTTATTTTTGTTATGTTTGTTTTATATTCCCGAATGTTTTATTTTTCACGGAACTCTCACTAAAGCATCTGGGCCGCTGTTTTCCAACTCGGTTGTATGTTTTCACCATTGCATGTTGGTTTATGGGAAATAATTTATTTAGTTTTTAATTTCCATTGTTACAATTTTCTTCTAAATTCTCACTAACTACGACATCAATAGTGTCATTTATGCTGGCCATTTTTACTTTGCCATCGAATAAAAATCTTGAATGCACATCACTTTGTCTTCTCGCACACTTAAATTAATTTCTGTTTCAATTGTTTATTAAATTTTTATCGGTTTTAATTTTAACGCTTCACATAAATAACTATTACTGCCCAGTTTTTTTTTGTTTCAAGGGAACAAACACGAGCGGAACAGATTAAATAGACACCTTTTTCACGACAAAATATGCCTCTCCAGCGCTGGTTCAGTTCGCGAAATCACTTTGCTGCCTTTTGGTCGCTGTCTGCCACTCGAATGTTTGCCGGTGCAGACGAATTTAAAGTTTTATATTTTCCCCTCCAGGGATGAAGTGTGCCGCGTTTCGGAGGAGGTTGGCGTACTGCATATAGCATTTTTCCTCCCCACCAAAGCGCGCCCGATCGACTGAACGAACGAGCGAACGAACCGACGGCTGGCGATGATGATGACGACGATCGGGTGCAATTTCATGAATGCTACGGGCGGGCAGATATGTTGGAAAAGGGAAAAAGAAAGGAACAGCGAGAAAAAAACTGCAGCAAAAGATTAATATTTGCCTGATGCCCAATAAAGCAATGATGTAGTAAAGGTTCTTTTGTTGACTATTTTACGCCGATTGTCACCGAGACTAGTGTTAAGGAATAATGCAACTACATCATGATAAATAATAAGGGAAAATCAGGATCATAAGTATTTACAATCTTTCAAAATCAAAATCAAAATTGCATTCGTATCGAAAGTTTTGCATTTTATGGTAATTTTACAATTTGAAAGCATTAAAATAATGCTCTACCATGTGTTGCTAGATACAAATGTAAATTTGCCGCAACATTACACTCTAACAAAAGACAAAACAACTAATCCATAATGATATTAATTACTAAAACCACATTAGTCTGTGAATTGGTTCGATCATTATTTGATGTGATAATTAATTTGTAGCGGTTAAGGCTGGTCCTACTCACACCCGTATGGAACTCCTGTATCATGTGTACCGTGAAATACAGTTTGGGATTTACGAACCGAACCGTCTTTTGCATTTCATCTCAATTCAATCAAAGTACAGGAAAACACAAGACTGCGCAGCAGGTGAAATACGCGCCAGCGAAAGCAGCAACGGTTAAACAGGGAAAGTGATCGCTTGAGCTTGGGGGAAGCGACGAGATTCACAAATCCCATGGCCAAGGGGCGGTGGAAGGTGGAGGCACATGGACGGAGCCACCGCGAGGAAAACTTAATAAACGGAACGAAAGCCAAACTACTAAATCACTTTTTTATTTTACCTTCTTGCTTGTGTTGTTCGAGTTAGCTGCATCCCGCCACTCGCCATCTTTCGTTAGCTGTGAGTCCGGGATCACCTTCTTGTTTGCTTCTTTTTACCTCCCACTGGCATGATTTGCCGAGCGGATGGAGGGAAAACACACTACTGTTTGGTTTGTGCAAATTTGTATCTGTTTTCGCTTTCGATGCGTTTGCATGAAAACTCACCGAAGCGTTTGAGGTTTTCTTTCACGTGCGCAATTTTTATTTACGATTTTTTCAATCACTGTTAAATTTTCCGAACCATACGTTTTTCTTCTCGCCGAGGAAAGCGATCACGCGCATCTCGCGGATTATTGAAGCGCATCGTGGAAATGGAATGAAGTAAGTAATGCCGCCCCGATTGTGCGCGTGTGACGCACACAAAATCGAAAAAATAGTTCACCCACTACTCACGATAGAGTGCGCTTAAATTTTACAAATAAATGAAGCTTCTAAATCCTCTTTGCTCACTGGAGTTCAAATGAAAGCAAAAAACCATCAAACTCATAGATAGAGAAAAAATGTCTATGTACTATCTTCGGAATTGTACAAATATGAAATACCGACATGCAATTAGGAAAGGTTCATGGTACGATGAAAATGATACTATGATGATAACAAATGCAGTTCTGCTTGCCATTAGGCACGCCACATTTTGGGAGTTACTCCTAAGTTCACTTGAAATAGTAAAGCGTTCACCAGTTTTTTCCAGTGTTTGTTGGGCCCCTAAACATATCCGGCTTTTGACACATTTGATATGCATTTTTGAAACACCTAATGCACCCAAAGGGAAGCAAAATGTATCGCGAGCATATTGGACCATTAAACTGAAAGCGAAAGTGTTTTTTTTCTTCTATACTCTATGATTGAAGGTTTCCTGCGAGACGAACGTGGTGGTATTAAAGGGCACCATCATTGTGCCGGTGATGGTGGAAAATCTATCTATCAACCTCCGACAAGCAACCGGAACGAATCTTCAATCCATGTATCAACCTTCAACTGAAAAACGACGACCTTCCGATGGAATCAAGATAAGTGATTGTTTGATCTACATTATTTTGTGTTTGTGGAAAATTCACGACAAGTATTTAAGAATACGGAAAATGTTGTCGTGCAAGGAAAATGTAACGGAATTTTCCTCTGCGAGACGAACGTGGTGGCATTAAAGGGCACCATCATTGTTCCGGTGATGGTGGAAAATCTATCTATCAACCTCCGACAAGCAACCGGAACGAATCTTCAATCCATGTATCAACCTTCAAGCGAAAAACGGCGACCTTCCGATGGAATCAAGATAAGTGATTGTTTGATCTACATTATTTTGTGTTTGTGGAAAATTCACGACAAGTATTTAAGAATACGGAAAATGTTGTCGTGCACGGAAAATGTAACGGAATTTGCCTCTGCGAGACGAACGTGGTGGCATTAAAGGGCACCATCATTGTTCCGGTGATGGTGGAAAATCTATCTATCAACCTCCGACAAGCAACCGGAACGAATCTTCAATCCATGTATCAACCTTCAAGTGAAAAACGGCGACCTTCCGATGGAATCACTTATGTTTGATCTACATTATTTTGTGTTTGTGGAAAATTCACGACAAGTATTTAAGAATACGGAAAATGTTGTCGTGCACGGAAAATGTAACGGAATTTGCCTCTGCGAGACGAACGTGGTGGCATTAAAGGGCACCATCATTGTTCCGGTGACGGTGGAAAATCTATCTATCAACCTCCGACAAGCAACCGGAACGAATCTTCAATCCATGTATCAACCTTCAAGTGAAAAACGACGACCTTCCGATGGAATCACTTATGTTTGATCTACATTATTTTGTGTTTGTGGAAAATTCACGACAAGTATTTAAGAATACGGAAAATGTTGTCGTGCACGGAAAATGTAACGGAATTTGCCTCTGCGAGACGAACGTGGTGGCATTAAAGGGCACCATCATTGTTCCGGTGATGGTGGAAAATCTATCTATCAACCTCCGGCAAGCAACCGTAACGAATCTTCAATCCATGTATTAACCTTCAAGCGAAAAACGACGACCTTCCGATGGAATCAAGATAAGTGATTGTTTGATCTACATTATTTTGTGTTTGTGGAAAATTCACGACAAGTATTTAAGAATACAGAAAATGTTGTCGTGCACGGAAAATGTAACGGAATATGCCTCTGCGAGACGAACGTGGTGGTATTAAAGGGCACCATCATTGTTCCGGTGATGGTGGAAAATCTATCTATATGCCTTCGACAAGCAACCGGAACGAATCTTCAATCCATGCATCAACCTTCAGGCGAGAAACGACGACCTTCCGATGAAATCAAGGTAAGTGATTGTTTGATCTACATTATTTTGTGGTTGTGGAAAATTCACGGTGAGCATTTGAAAACACGGAAAATGTTGCGCGCCGTCCCCGAAAAATATTACGGAATTTCAACACCATACAAAGCCCTATTCAAATTGCTGTGCAAGAAAGGCACATCGATAAAACATCGAATCTCATTGAACTTGGCTATTCCCGGTTCAAAAAGAATCCCTCGAGTTCGTGGATACAACGCTGGATGCTTTTACACAGTGCTCGTCACCTTTTTTTATAGCGCTCGCCACCTTGGTTTGTTTGTAAATTTGTCGAGCTCATTGAGCGTAATTTGCATGTAGTGTTCCCCTCCACCCAACAACTTGTCGAGTGGGTTGGAAGTACCAACACTTGGAACAGTTTTCCATTTTCTCCTGTTTCGTTTCTCTGCTACGATCTGCGATCGATCGTTAGAAAAAAGGAACGGTTAAAGGGAACGATTGTAGCGGGTTCCCGCTTCCGGTCTCGGTGCAAGTCACTGGCCCAATAATGATGGAACACGTGAAGTAGCCAGTGCATTCGTGTACTAGACGGCCGGTTTGAACGCGCGTGTGTGCGAATCTGGAATGCAGCATACGCTCTTGTTATTTTACAAGCAAATGCAGGCTCCATTTGTACAATGAAGGGCTTATTTTTCTCCCGAGTTCAGAGGCAGTGAAAGTAAAGAAAATTTAAATATATGTGGCTCAAACTATAAGCTCGAGATATGCAACAAGGGCTGTTTGTTGATAGCTACTAATAATTTCTTCACTTCTTGCTTGCCGCATGGAATAAAAACATTAAACGAAATTAAAATTTTCAAAGAGAAGTACCACGTCCCAACTCTTAGTAAAGTTGTAATATTTTGTATCACCGCCAAAGTGACCGCACGACGTCAACGTTCCAGTGAATATCGATCGATTAAGAAGAAAGTAGGAATGCATCAAGACACTATATTAAAAGAAAAGTTTTTTTCTGCCCATTTTGCGCGCTGTTTCTTCGCGTACGATCATTTTTAGTTTTTGGCCATTTTGGTTACGCAAGCTGTCCAATTTCCCATTATGTCAGCGAGCGGTGGCCACCGGTAGACACCAGCGCGCCATGTTGTACGTTATGGGATGCAAAATTATATGCGATGGATTTCTGCTCTGCCCTCCGCCAACGTACCCTGCTTACCCGCGCACCGGAGAGTGTGAAAAATGAAAGCCATAATGCTTCGGCAAAACAAGAGCAACCTCTTCGGATTCATCGAGCCTCCGTAAGGCCCGGCCAGATTGGGATGGTTTGATGAATTACCGTTGGCTCGCTAGGAGTTACTTCTTACTGCCCGGCGTGTATTAAAATGGCGTACATGGGGCGCGAAAGTGTGGAGATTTCGCAATCAATGTAATCGCATTAGGTTTGCAATCCTAGCTAGCTCAAATTGATTACACTCCATCTGAATGCACGTACAAAACAGTTTGAGTCACTGCCTGGTTTTCCCGTGAAAAATGTTGCTGTCTTTCGTTTCCTTTTCGGCTACCAGTTTATTTCACTTCCGATGGTTGAATTAAGTATGCTTTCTTTGCTATCCATCGGTGATCGTATCTGTAACGATCGTGTAGCACCAATTTGATGGAAACACATGATTATGATAATTGGGCATGGACAGCTTCTACAATATCACACACGTGCCTAAAGGTGGCTAAGTCAAAGATCTGTTATCCCTTTACTGTGCTAATTTTAATGATATATTTATTACCAACGTGCGCCGACGTGTGAGTATTTGTTTCGGTAAAACCGTTGAAATAGACATTTCCAGTGGACTTTTCACATATAATAAATTACCTTTTATTTCTTAATTCTTCTTCGATTGAAACTGTTACGGTTTTAATAAGTTTTGCTTCCATTGTTTCCTAACCATAAATTTTAATACAAAGAAATGTGAAAAGTTGCGTTTTTCTTGCCCTATTTCTTGCAATGAAACATTTCCGAGTGAGTTTCGCGAACATGCAAATCAACCAAGGAACGTTTATTGAATCGTAAGTAATAAAAGTGAAATCCAATCGATCTCATTCCCATCGGGACCTTGGTTAGAGGTTTGCTTGGAGAAAGATTTTAATTATCTCATTATACTCTAGTCCAAATGCCTACCGGTGAGGGATATGTTCCATCAAAGGCAAGCTGAACATACACAGAATTTTACTGCATGTGTAACCCAAATTGCCATAAACGAAGAGACATATCTTCGCTAGTCGTCGTGCAATTTCAACGCCCCAACATCAAAACAGATGCATTGGTAATTTATATTTTTCTCATTTAAGTTCAGTGCCCCCACACAGTACAGTGGTTTGAAGGATAAAAACTCTTCGATAACGATTCGAGCAAGCGAAAACCATCAACATGCTGTGGCTGCTCGAGCATCCAAACTGCCGGTGAGCCAGTTCGAATGGGGCAGATTAATGAAGTGGACTCTCTTTTCATGCTCAAACAGCAGCGACAGAAATGCCAATGATGCAATCGACTGCTGCTGCAGCTAAACGATGTAGATGTATAAACGATGCACCGATAGAGTGCCACCGATTTTGGACTTATCTGGGCAATCTTGCTCCAGTATGATTTTGGCTCGTCGAAAAGCCCGCACGGAAATAGTTGAATCAATTTGCTCGTGTGAATCATAACTGCTTTTGAGAGTGATGGCGGTGATCCTTGCATCATTGCTCCTATTGCATCGCAGGCATTTAACACCTCGATTGAGTTCGTCGCTTTTCGGCACCATTGAAGTCTTTCGTTTGAATTTCGAGTTTTTTTTTTATTGTTTTAGTTCTATGTGGGATTCATTTTGTTTGCCAATCAAGTGTAAGTGAGAGAACATAATAATTTCACAAGCTGGATTTTTTTCAATGATCACCATTGGTCTTCAGTGCATCTCCAAAAACCATGCAGTAAGGCTGCACGCAATTAGATAAATCAATCATATCGCACTCCAAAAAATATTTCCCTCGGATTACAAATGTATGCGTGCGTGTGCGATGGAATGCGTACTTCATTACCCAGAGTGCTGCTCGGGTCGAGCTGTTGTCGTCTACGGTGCAAGGGTTTACGTAATCGACTCACGGTCGACCCCCCAGTAGAAGTGCCGTCTCTGACTCTGAAGACTCCTTCCCATTCGTCACATACACACGTACACACACGAACAGAAACTCTCTTTTAACGATACCTTTTTTTCCCGCCGACATGCCGGAGACATGCGGCAGGTCATTTCGGTTGCTTTATTTGACACTTAAGCCATGCCGCAGGCTTCAAACACACATCAAGAGTGCAATCGAACTTCCATTGACTGAGCAGAATCACGCAACCTTACAGCGGAGAGAGATAGTAGAAGGTCGTCGCATAGTTTAGGATTTTTTTTTTTTGCTGTTATTGTAAAGATCGTTTAACCCTTTTCGGCCGCTTATGAAAGGTATCTGAAACTGGTTCAGAAGCCGCGAGAGGCTGCTACACACAGAGCGTCGAATTCACGCCCCGGGGTTACCCATCTGCTGAACCCGTTGGAATTCTGATGGCCAAGTGATACATATAATACAAGACGATTCGACGGAGATCACCCTTCTCACCAAAGGCCCAAGAGTATGTAGTAAAGCCGAGTGCGAAATGGGTTGCTTGTATTTGAAACAAAGCGAAACACTAAATCGTGCCATCAATCAACGGAAGGTAGAGCTGTCCGGGTATGAGATGTTATTTGCTCCAGTTTAGCTACAACCGAAGAATCGAGTGACTTTTAGGGCAACCTCCCACAGCCTGTTTGTATCCTCGTATTTTTCGACGGTTCCATTTTTATGCAGCACGCACTGGATGTTTAAAGAAAGCAGTGGAAGAGAAATAAACTAGCTGCATCATACTGGCTGAGTAGTCCGATTACGTAATCAAAAATTCACACATCTTTGATCCTTGCCCTGGAAAGCGGAGTGAAAAGATTGCATGCGGTCGGGGCGACATAAGATTAAACACCACCAAGTCGATTGTGTACGCGTCTTGACAATATCTGATCGTTGAGGGCAGGATGTACAATGAATGGAGCTTTCATGTGTCTACATTGGAGCAGTGTGGGACAAGTGAAAAAATAAAACTTGTATCGATTTCATTTCTGTACGACCACGCTGGAATGGAAGGAGGCTGCGTTGCCGGAGGGAAGTTTTCAAACGGACCTATTTTCGGTGATCACATACAACTAATCCAGCCACGCGTTAAACACATGGTACAACAATGGAGACAAGACGGACGCCTTTCGATTTGTTTTATTTTTTTGTTTTATTTGTGTGTTTCTGTGTGTGTGTGTTTTTCGTTTCGTTACCACTCTTTTGTTATAACAAGAGATTAAAATATGGATCCGCGCACGGGCTTTCGCGCATGCGCATAACTGGCATTGGGCATTGTTATGCGTTCGTTCGAGGATTGGAAATTCCGACCTGCCTATTAATCTACATTATGGGAAAATGGAATTCACCCTTGCGCTCTTCCTGTCGTGCCCAACGGTGGTATCGATTAGCTGAATTGAAAGGTTACGAAAGAACCGCCGCCATCTTCAAGGTCTGTCTTATCGTACGGGAAGCATAAATCTTGTGTTTTGTACCATCGTGCATGAGGTTCCCTTTTCTTCACTTGATGGAACTTACCACTACCTCCCTTTTACTACTTGAAATGGAGTTCTGGATTTCAATTCATGTTCTATCGTAGGCTCATTCGTATTAACCACTACTATGCATGTACAATCCAATAACGCTACAATTAAAAGAAGAGCTAGACATCAACGCGCTCAACTATGTCCGGATCTGTACAGTAAAACAAACTAATAAAAATGTCGCATTCAAAATAAAACAGATAAATTGTTTACACGAAAAACGAACGCTGCAAAGCGGTCGCGCTTTTCTAGCGGGAGTTTGAATAACAAATAAAAGTAATAAAACATGTTATATACAGTTCGAGTGAACCTGCCTGGGGCATCCGTTCGCCGATTACCTTGTTGGAGAGTATTTTGCTGTTTCGAGAAGTTTTAAAAGAATGGTAAATGATTAAAAAAAGCAGTGTAGACGGAGGTATGCGTTCGAAAGCATGAGGAAAAATGAAGAATTTGTTTTCGAGGGTCGCAGATCTTCCCCCCATCTACTTCTTGTCCTTATTGTAATCGACAAATACTCGCACCACTTCACCGGAGTACTTTCGCTGCGTCGGTGTGAAGTACAGATCGGACGAGTCTGGCATGGGACGTTGCTGCTGCTGTTGCTGTTGCTGGTGGTGTTGCTGCTGATGGTGGTTGCCGTTCCCGGCCGCTGCATAGTGGGCGCCATTGTTGCGACTCTTGCCCCGACGATCCTGCGTGTAGTAGTCGTTGGCGGGCCGACCGGACTGCATGTCCTGGTGATGCCGTTGCTGCATCTGTTGCTGCTGCTGCTGCTGCTGCATTGGGCGCGGAAGAGAGTAGGCCCGGTCGGCGTACGAAGGTCGCTCGCCATTTGTTCGATCGCCGTAAGCATGGCGGGACTGCTGGCCCGAGTACGCCGGATAGCCCGAGCTGCCATTGCGGTAGTCCGACCCGTTGCCACGGTGCGGCGGCATACCGGTACCGTCCGTCCGATCGATTTCGTAGTACTGGGACTTGTTGGGAGAGTGCGACATCTGCAGCGTCGTCTGCTGACTGTTGCCGTTGCTATAGGCTCGATCGGAGGAGCGTCCCTTACCGTGGGACGACTTGCTCTCCGGCTCGAAGTTGTCGAACGCGTAGTTAGTATTCGACGAGTAGTCCTTCCACGCCGAGTTGGGAATCAATTGATCCTGGTGCAAGAGAAGATGAAGATTTAGTCCAACGAACTTAACCTCGTAAGTTTCGAAACGTACCTTCAATCGGTTTGTTCGTCGGGTTTTGATAATGGTGCAGGTAGCCTGTATGATGGCAATGAATACGAGTCCTGCGATGCATCCCAAGATCAAATACAGGCGCACGCCAGCCGGCAACAGATCGTACTCTTCCCTGGGCTTATCCGGTGTTGGTGCTGCAAACGAATGTAACATTAGGCTTGTGGCACTGTCCACCGCTACCCCTGCTTACCTTCCAGTTGGTTAAATGTCAGGTACATGGGATCGACGGAGAACGCTCCCACCTTGCCGGAGGAAAGGTTGTTCGTCATGAGGTTGTGGATGGTCTGCTCGAGCGCCGCTGGATCATCGACTTGTGGGTTTCGGCGCCCATCCTTCAGCTCCTTGTCGACGAGAATGTTCATTTTCACTAGCACACTGCCGTCGGCATCGCTGTGAGAAGAGTAGAGAAACGCAAATAAATACTCCACCGTCAATGAAATGTGTGCCTTTCACACACACACTTACTTCTCGAAATCGACGACATCCGTCCGATGGAAGCCGGAGACTTCCTTTAGCACTCCGTCGAATGTGTCCGCGACTGATTTGGACAGATCGCGGTGCTCGGGTGTTCCAGCTTGGGGAACCTGGAACCCGGACGCCAGGTTCGTCAGCTTTATCGACGCACCGTAGGCGATCCGGTCCGGAGCGGGCGTAGCCACCACCGGCTCCTCGAACATGCTGGCGCACGACTTTATGCAGACGCGCGTATCCGTCACCACCGGGACGGACATGTGCTTGCCGATCTTCTTGTTGACCGGGTTGAAGGAGCCGCCCTCGATTGGAAACATGAGGTACAGGCAACGATCCTCCGTGAAGTCCAGGTCGCTTTCGTCGCCCGTGATGCGCTTGCGCGAGAAGTCCAGCACGGTGCGTCCGTTCTGAATCGCGCCGGACGCATTGTACAAGTCCTGCCGGCCGTCCAGCTTCGGCGCCGAGTAGCCATTGATCCAGGTGTCCATCAGGAACGGCCGCCCGCTCGTCTTGTCCACCCAGCCAATGACGGCGTCCGTCTGCGACATTTTCTGGTCGTTGCTGAAGCCGACTCCGGTCCACGTGGCCGTGTTCTTCGTCTCCAGATGGAAGTGGACCGCCTCTCCGCGAGCCACCGTCTGCCAGCTGAGGAAGTACTCGCAGTTGGCCTGCGCTGGGTCGCACGTGCGCGGGAACTTGTAGAACCCGTGGCACTCGTTGTCCAACTCGTGTCCGACCGGTCCAGCCGGTAGCACCACGTCACCGCTGGCGGGTGCCTTTGCACTCACACCCGCTTCCGGGGACACTCCCGGCGCGGTCGCCACCACCGGCGATCGGCGCTCGTCCTCGAGGAAATTTATTTGTGTCACTCCTCGCTGCATCTTGTGTCCGTGGTACTTCAGCTCGTCCGGCTGGTAGAAGTCGCTCACCGAGGCGGCTTCTTTCTCCACTCCCGAAGGTGGAGAATGCACGTACGCTCCCGGCTCCTGCCCACGTGCCCAAATCACGTGCATCAGATCGTCGACGATGGCGTGATCGGTGGGTTCGGTCGCATCCAGCCGACGCCGGAACACGATCGTGGTGACGCCATCCTTCTCGAACCCGCCCGTCGCCGTGAGGTCCGATTTGCCACCCCAGAAGCTGTCCTGCCGGGGAGTCGACCGGTCGCGGGTGTAGTAGTCCCACACGCGATGGTTTTCCCCGCGTGCCGTACCGATCACGATATCCGTACAATCCATCGGATTGAAGTCATGCCGGGGAGTGTAAGGGTTCAGCTTCAACGTCTGGGCCGCGACGGTCGGTTTGGGCTTTGGTTTGGGCTTGGATGCCGCAGGTTCCGATGTCGGTTCGGTTTTTGGCTCAGGTTCCGGCTCTGCTGAGGGTGTTGCGGTAACAGCACGTTTACTTCTCTTCTGCGGTTCAGCCGAAGGCTCCGTAACGCTCTCAGGTTCCGGCTCACCGGCCGGCTCGGGTTCCGATTTGGGCTCTGTAGGAGTACAGTTGCTTAATGTTAAACTCATTCACCAGCATTAATTAAAGCGTCCTGGATTTATGCTAACCTGGTTCGGCTCCAGGCTCGACGGCCGGTTCTGCAGCATTAGGTTCTGGTTCAGGTTCTCCTTTGGGTTCTGTTGGAAGGAAAAAAGACAACATGCAAGTTCAATCTTTCTGGTGAGTTATATAATTCAAAAGCTTCTTCTTGTTCTTGACAAATTACAAAATAACCTCTCATGGACAAAGAAATTATCTCTTTCAATGGAACCCATCGTTACCTGGCTCAGAAGTGGGCTCTGATGAAGGCTCACTTACTGGTTCCGGTTCCGAGGCTGGTTCCCCTTCCGGAGTTGGTTCACTTTTCGGTGCTGCAAGATAAACGAGATATTTAGCAACTCAAACATAAACAGATTACATGTTTGCGCCCGCCCGTCCAACCTGGTTCTGAACTGGGTTCCGCTCCAGGCTCCGATGCTGGTTCAGGTGCTGATTTCGGTGGCTCTGGGTGCGGTAGAAAAATGGGAATGAATGACGATGTAGGGCGTAACAACGACAAAGTAAAGCAAGCTAAAACACCATTCAAACCGAGATTGCGATAAGGGACAATATTTTCCTTCTTGCTGTATGGCCATTCGAAAGCAACGTTTCTTTACACTGCACTTCACTATCAACGCTGACTTAATACAGCGAGAAAAGGCGAACGATAAAAATAAATTGAGTCACACGAATGTTGGCCGGTTGATGAACGAGTTGTCACACAGGCCGTGAATAAAATTTGGCTCTTTTAAGGCAGCAAGACTAACTTACCCGGTTCTGCTCCCGGTTCTGCTCCCGGTTCTGCTCCCGGCTCAGCTCCTGGCTCAGGTTCTGTTTCCGGCTCTTCGCGTTGTACGAGAATAATTAAAACATTCAGTTAGAGTTTCGTGTAAAATATCAACTGGAATTGCACGACAAACCTGGTTCGGAGGTTGGTTCACTGGCGGGTTCGGGTTCGGCAACAGCTCCTTCCGCCGCACCACCAATTAAGGGGAAGTTCTTACACTCTGCCGTCATTTTACGCGGTCGCCAACCGAGTGCTACCCACGAAGTGCCGTTCACCTTCAGAACCATCTCGACTTCGTTCTGGTCCTTCAGCACGCGCCAGTAGACGTTCAGATCTGGCGACAGAGTTTTCGCCTTGTACACCGAATAGTCGATGTCGGTGGACTTGATCGGCGATTCTGGTGGGCGAGAGAAATAATGTTAGTGTCTCATAACTAATAACATAACTCGCTTGCGCGCTCGTAGTGGTACTCACTCTTGTTGCATCCCGGACCGAACCATCCGAGGCGGCAGTAGCACTGACGCCGCGGCAGCGACGTTCCGCCCAGGTCCACGCATGTTCCCTGGATGCCGCAGTCCTGGTTGGAGACGCACTCATCCCAGAACTCGCAGCGCTGTCCGTAGTACTTCTTGTCGCACTTGCAGCGCGCAATGAACTTCCCGTGGCCGGAGCAGGTCTCGTGGTGCTCGCGCCGTGGCACAATGTCCACGTCGGCGCACGACCAAAACCGATAGTTGCCACCCCACTCGTCCGCCTGCCGGACCAACCGCAGCGTGCAGTCCCGGCAGGTGAAGTTCCTCGGCAGCGAGACCTGATACTGTTGAGCGCTGAAATGTGCGACATATTCCAGTTGTAGCACCTCATTGTTGTTCCTAGCTGGGGACCTACTTACGTTACGTCATCGCGCACGAATCGCTTTTCCTTGCTACTTGGTGTCAAATTCAGCACCGGTTTCTCCTTGGTATCGAGTACCTCCAACCGGAAGCCACCCTGCGGGCGAGAACAAAACGAAACAATATTTACTTCTACACTCCAGCTCTGAGACGCTAGCGTCCAACTTCCAGCAGCGCTCCAGTGTCCAGTGGTCGATGGTTCTGTTATCTTAAAGTCAACTCCGCGTATCCAATCGATTGGATGTCAAGTTCAAGTGTGTCAAGAGAAAAAAATCGTTTGAAGAGTCCCCGGAACCGACCTGATGCTTATAAATAGCGGTCGACCGGCAGCCAATGCTGCGAGTAGTTGGCAGTGCCCTCGATGGCAAAATTGTCTCTGAACGTGCGCCGTACTAGTGAAGAAGAATAGTGCCAAAGAACCGTTGAGAACGATGCTCGTGCCAGTGGTGCTAGTTCTTGCGAGCCCCTTCGTTTGGCCGACGTTAGTGGATGCCATAGACTGCTACAGTTGTACGGGAGAAGACTGTGTGAAAGGGTCTACCGTTGCCACCGTCGTCACGTGTACGAATTCGGACGACCTGTGCTACACCCAATTCGACGCCACCAGCCGTAAGCTCCCTCGCAAAGTGCGGTTTTCACCTTCGGAGAGCGTTCATCTTTGCGTTTCTTACAGTTCTGGCGACGGAGCGAGGCTGCTTGCCGCTGGCGAGCGTTGCCTCTTGCACTGCAAATGGATGTGTGTCCTGCGCAACGGACTCGTGCAACGATAGTGGACACCCCAAGCATCAGTGTGCCGTATGTTCGTCCGTTGAAACCCCGGCATGTGCATCCAATGCGGCCGAGTTAGTCGTTAGTCAGTGTGCGGCCGCAACCTCGGTGGATTTGACCGCAGCGCAGTGCTTCAGTCGAGTGGTAAATGATACTGCGTACAGGTGCACGAGTGCTCACACCTTCTGCTGAACGTTGTACTTTCGTCCTCAGATTGGCAGCGTGACCGAACGGGGTTGCATCACGTCCCAGAGTGAGGTGGATGGATGCAGCGGGGCAGATTGTAGCACTTGCGTCGGATCAGGTTGCAATACGAATGAGTTCCCGACGGATCGACAGCAGTGCATCACATGCGAAAGTGCGGATGCATGCGATGCAGATACTGCATCGGCAGCGACTTGCGATGATCCGTATGATGCATGCGTTATCCTCAAGCGAGCGGACGGTACGTTTCGCCACGGCCAAGAACTGGACTGGATTCTCCCAGCAATGACTCACTTTTTCTCGCAGGTGTCGTGAAAAAGTCATGCGAAAACGCATTGTCCTCCACGGATGCCACCTACTGTGAGGCCAATCCAACGCAGTGTGCGTTTTGTGGGAAGAAGCTGTGCAATACCGTAGCCTTCGATGCCGGCAACAGTGTGGCCGAAAATCAAATGCAATGCTACCAGTGCGAGGGAACTGGCTGCATTCGGTCGAGGGTCGATCTGGTCACCTGCCGACAGTTTGATGATGAATGCTTCAGTTTGTTCTCTGGATGTAAGTCAACCCGCCAACACGGTACCACAGTACGCTCTGACTCTGTTCCTTCCCGTTACCAGTTAATCCTAATCGGCGTGGTTGTGTGTCGGATCTGTCGAGCGTGCCGGAAAACTGCCGGAGCACCGAAACCGCCCATCCCGAGTGTGCGATTTGCAGCGAATCGGAGTGCAACTTACAAGCACGTACGGACCATCGGTGCGCGTTCTGCTCGTCCGTAGAGGATGCCTCCTGCATAGCGCCAGCCTCGGGGGCTCTTACTCCCGCCCAATGTCCGGCTCCTTCGACCGAGATTCCGTCGGACGCGCAGTGCTACACAAAAGTGGTAAGTTTCGCGAGCTTATGGGTTTTCTCGGATCTCTAAAATAATTCTACGCGTTGCAGATTGGATCGACTACCGAACGGGGCTGCATAAGTGCGGCATCCGACCTGCTTGGCTGCGCGGACGACGGGAGCAACTGTGTGACGTGCAGCATCGAGGAAGGTGGCCAAGGGTGTAATACTCAAATTTTTCCCAGTGACCGTCGCCGGTGCACCGTCGGATCGACAGCGAACACATACTGTCCCGATCCGTCGGACGATTGTGTGCAGCTGCTGCAAGGTGGAATCCGCAAACGCACCTGTCGCTCGCTGCTGACCTCAACGGAGCTCCGTTTCTGCAACTCCTCTAGCAACCGGTGTCAGTTTTGCAGCACCGACAACTGTAATGCTGCCGAGGTGACCTTCGACTACATCGATTGCTTGTAAGGACACGATCGCCGTGGGCATTGCAGCTCGATTGACTAACTTCACGGTTCTCTTGTGCGTTTTAGGACTTGCGACTCGTCGACCGATCCACGTTGTGCGACAAACCCGAGCGCTCTGACAACGTTCTCCTCTTGCACTACCTGCGCGACGGCCATCGTGGACGGAATCCTCCGTCGAGGTTGCTTGGCTAGCATGCCGGCAGCAGTTTCCTCCTCGTGCACTGCATCGGTCGGCTCGATCACCTGCCAGCGATGCTCGGCGAATCGCTGCAACAGAGCCATCTTCCCGGCCGCCCGCCAACAGTGCTATCGGTGCACCAACCCTCCCTGCGTGTCGCACCAGTCCGTCCGGCTGGAGTACTGCCCGGTGTATCGTGCCAACGACACCTGCGTCGTGCAAACGGACGCGAGCGGACAACTGCTCCGGTTGGACTGCAGCAGCTCGCTGACCGCGGAGGAACTGTCCGTGTGCAGTGTCAGCTCGGCGCTCTGCCAGACCTGCTCCACGGCCGGTTGCAACGATCCGATGGCGTACGGAACGAGCGGAAGCTGCGTGCAGTGTCGCAGCGGTCTCAATACGCTGTGCCGTTCGCAAGCGGCCAGCATTGCCGCCGAACCCTGCTCCCGCCCGACCAACGCCGCGTGCTACAGCCGGATCGTGGATTACGATGGAGTCGTTGGCGCGACCGAGCGTGGCTGCATCACCGACCTTCCTTCCTCCGACCAGGCCGCATGCACTCGTGGAGAGAACTGTCTCTCGTGTGTCTCGCGGATCGCCAACTGCAACACGGCCCAGTATCCGGTGGCGCCGCTCTACTGCTTCCAGTGCGACTCCCGCACCGACGGGGACTCGTGCAAGGCGGCCCAGGCTGGCACGGCGACCGAGTGCCCGACGTACGATACGGCCAACAAGTGCTACACGATCGTGCAGTCGAACGGCGACACGGTGCGCAAGTGCTCGACGGCGGCTCGTGAAACCGAGTGCGGCTCGGTCAGCATCTGCGAGGTCTGCCTCTTCAGCGGGTGCAACGGCAAGGCCAGCGCCAACGTTGGCATCACGGTGGCCCCCGTCGTTACGACCACCCCGGGGCCGTCGAGCGGCATCAACAGACTCAGCGAAGGGCGTTACTTGTTGCCGATCAGCTTAGGTTTTATCGTATTAATAGCTTGCGTTAGGAAAGACGCTTAACAGCGACCGAATAAAGATTTGCCTTACACACCAAAACAACATCGCATCTCGCTCGCCTTACATGGTATCACTTTAAACGAAACCCGAATTGGTTGTTAAGCAACGGCCGATTGATCGGAAAGCTATTTTATTATGAAGCGATACACAAAATTCGCTTCCCGAACGGCTCATAATTGGACGGACCGATGAGATCCGTAAGCATAAGCGCGATGCGGAAGAGAAACGTCGTCCACTTTGGCTGTCGTAATCATTGCATCTCGATCTCGACACGAACGTTTGCCGGCCCAACACAAATTGTGTTAATTGTGTGTATGCGTATAACAACACCGACAACAACGGCTCCGATGCCGATGATGGTAGTGTGCCGCTCACGATGAGTTGAAAGGATCTATTTTAAAATGCCATTTTCACACCGGCGATTGCATAAACGTGAAACCAGTAGCATGGCATCGAACGGAACGTGCTAATACGACGACCTAATACTTTGCCTAACACCTATTCTTTCCGGCATGGCTTTCGGGTGGCAAATGGCTGATACAAACGTACGATTCACGTGTTGCTCCGTAACGGTAAACTGGAGTTGTACGGGCGCTTTACGCACCCAACTCTGGTAACTTCCACGCGAAGAGACGCCCTGCTCCACAAAAGTAAAACAACTTCCAAAGAATTGGACCAACGGTTTTCCGCGGAGCCTGCGCTACACCCGCTGTCAATGACATTTGCTCTGGGATGGGTTGTCCCAAAGAATCTCGCACAGAAATGGAAAACAACCGTAACGAAAACCGTAATGCCGGTGGCATCATTGTTTTCCCTTACTTCCTTCTTCGGTCTATGCTCGACTGTCTTCAATTCCATGGCTTTGGATTTTAGTCTTTATTTTTTGTTTCCTTCTTTGCGATTATAAAATAAATCGCTACAGTCAAACACAGCTACTAATTGGTGGTGGTGGTGGTGTTGTTGCTGAAACAGAATTTCAAACCAATTCCCAAGAGTACTAACTCCGTCCAAAACTTTGTGTTGTTTTTCTGCCGAACAAAGTGATTTTACGATTACGACCAAAAATGTTATCAAAATTTCAACCCCCAAAGATTCCGTTACCCGCCAGACAACTGGAAAATGCTGTTGCGATCCAACTGGTAAAAAGAAAAACCTCACGCGGTGATGATAATGGGTGCACATTCCTCTCACGAGGGGGTGTCGCTCGGTTTGCTGTTATACTTCGATTTAACGGATCCACCGTTCTGGCGGGAATGTTCCAACCAGGGGACAGGAGAATTGAGTGAGGGGAGTGTTGGAGTGAACAATCTTCTTACCCGATGTGGATAGGCAAGATGCCACGAAACGTTGAACGTGCTGCCCTCGATGAATGATGTCTTCAAAGAACCTGAAACCGAAACGTCACAAAAGAGAAAAAAGACTCCAGTTAGAAGACTGCTAGAACGAAGCATGATGCGCTATACCCTACATAGGAACAGGGAGAGAATTTCCGATGAGAGGAAAATGATTTAATTTCGCATTGAAAATTCTTTCGTTTCGACTCCGATGTGCTCGCCCTCGCCACAATAGGAGCTTGAAACGGAAGCGAGAAATGTAGCTGACTTGCACCGGAAGACACTTGAATGCATGCTCCATCAACGAGCATCGATGAGTCACGTTTAAACCAACGGACTAACGGAGAAGCGACAGAATAATTCCGTTTCTGCTAGATTATAGTGCGTTTATACCATTAGAATGCAAAGCACTTGGAAAAGTACAGGATTCATTGCTTTGCTTTCAAAATTATCTTTTGTTTGTGCATCAATAACTCACAATTAAAAATTGTAAGGTGTGTAAAGGTACTTTCATTTCATAATTTACACCTTCCGTTTTGCTTTTTTAAATTTTGGCATAGCTTGGCATAGAATAACAATTTGTCTCAAAACTGCACAAAGACATGCATGCCCTCATGGACATTGAATAAAATAAAAACCAAGCGTGACACGCACGCTGCCGAGGTGACTGAAAATGGTCCTCCCAGGGCGCTACCAATCGATTTTGATGCCCTTTCGAGTGGCCTCCCCGACAGCAGCTTCCGCGCACGGCGTGGAGTGGATGTTGAACGGCAATTGTTCGTTTATTAATTCAATGTGAAGGTGCACTCAGTTTCTCTGTGGGAAGAAAAACCTCCCCGCCAACATGGAATTTTCCCTGAAGGGTGGTACCCTTTTTAGAGTTTGATAATGATGCTACTTTTGTCTGCTGCTTAGTTGATAATCTTCAAGGAATAAATATCTCACGCATCGTTGACGCTTCGGCTGACAGATGGGTGAAAATGCACAATAAAGAGTTGTTCACACGGCCTCTCATCGTTTTACTTGCTTGCTGACAGTTTGACCGTTAGCATTTATTTCCTCAGCTGATAAAAAAGTTAATTGCATCGATTTTCCCCTCAATTTCGCCAGAGGATAACCTACTGCCGAGAAACAATCCCGACTTGATTTATGCACTTGCGCGAATCGTTCAACCGTTGCAATACTGTTGATCAAGGTGAAGTCAATACAGCGTCAACGTATAACGTTTCATAATGGCTGTGATCAAATTTTAACTAACAACACGCAAAACGGGTGATCTATTCAATAGAGAAACAAGAAAACATGTATATACATTTTAGAGCTTTACTGTGTTTAGAGAAAATAACACTAAAATATTTCCCTTCCAATGAACGGTTTGATGAACATCCGTCAGCGATGATTAATGAACTTATTTTGAGCTGCTTCTGAGTGAAAAACCCGCACTGGACGGTCGAGAATGTTGATTAATCACAGCTTAGCAATGTCAGAAGCTGTTTTTCAACGTTTTATTTTTCGCTGATTTTTTCCTTGTCATCATTTGAAACACGATTTACTAACACCGACGTACATAGTAAATCATTTGAAAAGCAGCTTTGTGCTTTTTGTTTGAAGGTTAACTAAAAATATAATGCAAGCACACCTTCACAAGCCGCTTTAACACTCGGCATCAGCTGTTTGGATATTCGAAGGACTGTTTGCGCAATTATGCTATCCTTTTTTTTACTTCACTTACCCACGCACTCGCCAATGGTGGTGGGTCTTACGAGCATTCTCGTGCAGGGAATCATTCCAAACACGCACCCGCTCCAGATTTCCTTCGCTTCCATCGTGTGGATCATTGACGGCGCGCAATGGAGTAGGTAATCGTCGCGGCAAAGAGTCGCATTCCAGCTTGACTCGCACACCTGAACTTTGGATGGAGCCGTTTTCCTCCCCCTTTGGCGATATCTAACTCTTTTTCTCTCCCTCTCTCTTTTTCTCGCTTCATAAAACAAAATTGACAGCCTTCAAGGGGGTTAGTTTATGAGCATAGCTTTGAATGCGCACATTAAATTGCGCTTGGTTTTTGATTTTATTTAAACTACAACGAAGATAGCTGGAGTGCACTGACGAGTTCAGTTAATTTGCACAACCTACTGTAGACAAAAAACATAAAATGCACAATATATAAATTCACCACACGTTTCTGCTTTTCCATTACTTACGTTAACTTTTCAATGTTGCAATGGAATGTTGTTTTGAAGGTTTATTCACGCAGAATTGCACAAAAACAATTGACTATTGCAACGGCTGGCCATTGATTATTTAAGATGAAGCAAAAAAAAAGTGTCCATCACTTTACTCGATCTAACGTGGTCACGTGGGAACGCACCACCGAATGTTGATCCCTTCAAAAAACTTCAACGCCAGTCAAGGACACGAACCTCGGTTCGTTTACGTGGTCGTCTGGTAGGGTCATGGTTCTTGACCTCTTTCGTGTTTTGCTTCATCGGAACGTGGGCTGATGTGAGTGTTTTTTCCACTTCCTTTTAAATTTGAACAACGTTTATTGAAAGAGAATCGTATTTGTTAAAGACAGATATTCTTTAACGGCGCCCTAAACGGAGGATCGGTTTTGTTGAAACTTTTTAAAAGTTACGAAATGGAATCTCAAAAGAGCAATAACATCTCCGGATTGCACAAAGCTTAAATCATTAAACATTCATCATGGATTCCTACAAACTACAACCGAGGCGATTGCCTCTGCGATTTCAATGATGCCATCGTAGCGTATCAACGACTGTTCACAGTTGGAAGTGAAATATTGATACGACATAACTTCATTCCGAATATTTCATATTTGTTTTCTTCAGACCGGAATCTTAATTATTTAAACATGTTTGAGGAAACTAACCATTGAAATTGTACACAATGCTGTGAGTGTTTCAATGATCTGCAAACATAGTGGGGCCACTAGTCGCTAGACTGCTAGTTTCTTGTCATTTTTTACCTTTTCTTAAGTTAATACCTTTATACATGCATGGGTGAAATAAAGAGTCAGCCGAGCCACATTGCATCGGCTTTGCTGTTAATAATTGAACCTTTCCCTGCAAGACTGAGCCCACTTTAAGACCGGCCTATTCCTGTCTTGTGCTAGCTCTAGGTTTTGTGCAGAATGTGGAGTATACGGACCGGTTCCGGTTAATAGGTCACGGTGCAAATTGCCTCCAGTGTTCACCAGTAGGTCCCGGTATGCATCGGTAGTAAAAACATACGCCAAACATGCCGAGCGACTCTTGGCAGATGAGAATTTCTTCGTCTACACCTTGCACGCAATTCATCTTTTTAAGAATTGTTTTAACCTGCACCTGACACATGTACCAAAACCATACTTCATTTTCAAAAAGTTACAGGTTTTATAGTAAAAGTATAGGTTTTCCGGGTTTTGTATCCATCACTTTCGACAATCGCAAATACGTGTGTAAGACAGAAAAAGATGTTGGATTTTATTACTACCTTGGCGATGATAATTACACCTTCCGCCAGCCT
Source organism: Anopheles ziemanni (assembly GCF_943734765.1). NCBI lineage: Eukaryota > Metazoa > Arthropoda > Insecta > Diptera > Culicidae > Anopheles > Anopheles ziemanni. The sequence continues at coordinate 94,577,421 of NC_080705.1, forward strand.
ACGGAACGTTTGCTGGGTGTTCCCGAAGGAAAAGCACAAAAGTAGCCCATGGTGGTGAGTAGTTGTCGGTCGAGTCCGACTTTCTTGTTTCCTTTCCACCCAACCTTGAGTTAGGTTGAACGTGGTGAAGGATAAAAATCAACTTTCTTTTGGAGCAGGTGAATTTACATATTTACCAAACAAAACCGACCAATTCACTCTACGACTTTCGTGATGACGAAAACCTAGTTAGATATACTAAAACTATTTGGAGCCATGGCGTCGTTGTTCTTGATTTCTGGACATAAAGAGGGAATGATTGTTTTGAAACACAAAAACTCACCTTTCGGCATCCCACATGGTGCTTTCGTGCGTGAGTTGTCTAGAAAGTCCAGGTCGTACTTCCGTGCCGGTGGAAACGTAAGCGCAACGTGAGCCTCCGCCTCGTGCTGAAGTATGGCAGCAAGCAATACCACCAATCCTGCCACCAAGAGTGGCCTCGTTCCACCACCGCCGTCACCTTGCGCCATCGTCGAGCTCCTAAGTGCTTGGCGTATTTTCACTTTTCAGACACACGATGGATGTAACCACACAGCAGAAAAAGGGAATGACCAACTCAACGATCTTCCGCGCGCGGGATGGTCGATAACACGCCGCTGGATGAATATTTCACTCTGTGCTCACGAATATTGATCGGCCGCTTTCATGACACTCGTCACTGGATTCACTAAAAGGTACCGCGGGCCGCTTTTTCTTTTCACAACTCCGCCTTTCTTTTTCAATGCTTGGCCAATCGCCGTCTCCACGGATCGATCGGGCGGTGACGAAACGCTCGATGAGAGAGCATTAACATACGCACACTTGCTCCGACGACTAGACTGTGGCGCACTTTTCCCGCACGCGCCTGGCACTTCAAACAACAATCCGCTCGCTGGCGCACTGAACACGCTTTACCATCACGCTTGAGGAGCGTTTCACGATTGCAGCTGCAGACACACGCGTTGCATCGATTGTTTCGTTCAGATACCGGCCATGTATGTGGGTGGGTTGTTGTTCTGTTTTGTTTTGTCGGTTTTTGAATTTGAGAAATTTCAAATCCTCGCTTTGGGAAACACGCCGATCCACTCCGATGTTCAACCACTCACCAACGTCAAAGAGGTTGACTGCGTGCGGGTTGCGCAGGACAATGCTTTCGATGAAGTTTGCGTCAGGGAAATGGGTTCACCGGTTTTCAGCTAGAAAGCAAAAGTCTCCGTCGATTCTGAGTTCGTTACTTCATTTGTGTGCACCACCTATCGGCAATCTATGCTATGCTGCCTTTACGAAGGCTGCCCATCGTATCTGGTTGAAATTGATGGAATTCCTAGACCCACCCTTTCCTGCAGGGTTGTAAGCAATACTTTGCCTGTGGGTTAAAATTGTCTGCAGCAGCCGTGCATTCTGCAATAAAAAGAGAAAATAAGGAAAAACAAACGATAAGCAACAAAGAAAGCAGAAATGTTAATACACAAGACGAAACAGCAGAAAACGGCAGTAGCAAACGAAAGATGAGTCGGTTGACGAAGAAACCAATAGACCCATGGCCGGCAAGGAAAAGGGGTACGAATCAGCCATTAGAAATTCAATTCACAGGTTCATTGTGTTCCAAACCAATCTTCCCTACCCGAGACCAGACGACGTTGACGGTATGTGTGTGTGTGTGTGTGGCTAGCTATCAGCATAGAAAGAGGAAACTATTTCCAAACCATTTCTCCGGTGGAGCGTGTTACGAAGAAAACTTAAACATCGAACTCCACCATCTCGAAGCGCAACTCACTCGGCAAGTCTGGCAGAAGGAAGGCGTTGGATGGACACGAATGGATAAATCTTCGATCATCATAAAACTATTTCGCGTGTGATTCGTATGCGACATGCAACTTCAGGGTATGGAGGAAGGAATGAAACAATCAAACAAAACTATTTTCATACTATTCCTTCACAAAGAAGTTGCTTTTAACCAGCATTCTTTGACTGATTTATTATTGAAAAATATTTCACGCATGGCTTGGCCCCTAAGTAGCCTTTCAAATCTACGAATCCTTTTCCTCTAAAAGAAGCTGCTCATTGAAAATCGCTTTGTTCGCTCTACAACTTGAACGTCTGATTTGACGAACACTGACACAACCAAGGTGTGCATGGAAGTGCATTTAACGAGAGCGCATCAGTCACGTGGCAGTGTAACGAACACGACAACAGCTAGCGTCACCATGCAGCATCAGTCACAGCCATCGACGCCACTCAGGTGTCGTACCCGAACTGTGAACAGGTCTAACGGATGACATAAGTCACCGTTTTTATCCATCCAGTGTCATCTCGCTTTGTTGACTTGATTAAGAATGCTAACATGTCTGTTCGAAGTACTCAAAACTACAAATGACGTGCTGTACATCCGTCCATCCGTTTCGTTCCTTTCTCAACCTCACTCTTTCATTTTTCTTATTCCCTCTCAACGTGATTTCACGTTTGCAATGGGGCATGAAAGAGGTGCCTAGCGATGGAGCATTGGACGTTCCGCTGTTTGGCGCTTCTGTTGAAGGTGATCATGTTTAATCTAGCGTCCATGTTGCTGGTTGCCAGGGACGTCCTCCCTAGAATCGCCAACTGATCGATCGGCCAACCTGGCCATAGTTGCAACCGTCGTTTGGTGGTAATTAAATTGACCATTTTTAAAATCGCGAGAACGGTTGGTTTATCATATCGGTGCACTGTAAAGGGAAGTAATTAAACCTTAACGAGAAAGCTATAGTATGGCTCGGCCGGAACTGATTGACGCATTGCGTAAGATGATAAAAGCCACTAACGATGGTGATGGCGCGAGATGAATGAGTCTTTTTACGAGTCGAGGAAATGAAAGTCCCAACCGGTGCCAGTGGCTTGCCAACACTTTCCATTTGCCCAATTAGGGAGCCTGCGGGCGGTGAAAGTGAGATGACCATAAAATAATACCTCAAGGTCGCCTTATCGCACATTTTCCACCGTAAAAGGTGTGTTAATTGTTAAGGACAGTTCAGCGAACTGGAATCTGATGAAAACCTCTTCATTGGAATTTGCCTAACCAATGTCCAAGAGGTAAATTCAACAAATTGTTCAACTTTGAAGAGATAAACATCTGGAGGCAGCGTAATGTCATGCTTCTGAAACCTTCAACCAATCAATCGGAAAATTACTGTCGTTTGCATAGCCGTATCTCTGTTTACCACAATCCAAATACACTGCTGTTTCCGTCGCCAGTACTTGTCGACGATGTATGCAAACCTCTGGCCCGACTGATCTCAAGAATCACGACAAAGCTCACCACCAGAAAGAGCGCCAAGACGGCTCAAGACAGAGAGCAACCAATAAGAATCGGAACGCACGGTTCAAGGTTGAAAAGTTGAGGCTTGTCTCTCGTTCTCGCTCGGTGTGAACTCCCACCACCAGCGACATTCCAATGTCATTCTCTAATGGTCTACAGCAGGCCGACGTTCGAGTGCCGATCCTTCCAATCGCGGTTTCGAGAAACGCCAGCCAACGCTGCAATAAGAATGCAAACAGGTCGGGATCGTGTTTCGAATGGCCAGAATCGTCGTCCAAACCAGTCCCGTCAAGTTCTGTCGGTGGTGCTCATTAGAATATTAATAATCGGTTGGTGGGACAGGGAGCAGAAGCAGACGAAGGCGGGAACTGATCGCCCTCTCGCAGCCATCATCACCCACTCCCATCTCCCTCGAAGCTGTGCCCCGCAAATCTTTTTGATTCGACCGTGCCGGATTAACCGGTTACAGTTTTGTCGAGAAAGTTTTCGGCTGGCCCAGGAATGTATTCGAAATCCTTCCGCTTTGCTAAGAAAAGGGGACAAAAAAATAAACACGCGAAGTGCGATCGCTCAAATACAAACAAAACGTCCCAAAAGGAAATCCAATGGGTGCTTCTGAAAAACAGGTTTTTCCTCTCTCTCACCTATCTATCCACAGGTTGACATCGCGATGCCAAAAGACACACGAAAACCCCTCCAAAATAAACGCAAAAACGGCTGGGGGGAAGGTGGCCACATCCAAAGCCACATAAACCTTCACCTACCGCCGCAACCCTTTCCGATCCCTTTCCCAGGGTGGAATGCACCGCAAGAAAAGGGGAGATAATGCAGGGAAAACGTCCTACAGCGCTTTCACTAGCTACACAAAATATTTTCGCGCATTGGATAGGAAGAAGTTTACCAATATGTTGCAATTAATCGGTGGCATTTTTTCGTTTCCACGACGGGATTCGAACAGAGATTGTGAACTAATTTGATACTCTTTGTGTAACGCTCCCCTTCATCGCTAGCTTACGGCGTTGCACATATTAGAATCCATCTTTACTTCTTCCTTTGGCTGATTCGTTCGATCAATCTTCAATCGCAAGATGCAACACACAGCTAGCATGGCGCATCACCTGTTCGGAACCTTAAAATAGTGATGATGTAACGCTCGATGAATTTCGCGCATACCACCGCAAACACCGCATTGCCGGGGGCTTGGGGACGGACACGATTATAACGAAGACCGATCACCTGCGTCCACGATCGAAGCCAGCGACGGTCGACTCCTCGCAGTTGAGCGTTTCTTGAGGTAGCCTAGACTCTCGACTGCGATTCGACAACGACGGCGATCAGTTTCAACATCACACGCAAGTGCAATTCTCCATATCGTTCGTCGATCGATTCAGGAATTAATTACCCCGTCTGGTTCCTTCTAGGGTAAAGCGGGTTGAGGGAGAGGGGGATGTTATGAGCGAAGTTACGAATTGCTGAGATCCATTGGCGACACTTTTCACATACGCACATGCACGCACTGGCTGAGGTTACTTGATCGCGTAGTCTTGGTTTCAAGAGGGTTGTTGCCACTTCATCGGCCCTCAGTACAGACTATCTCATGTAGCGAATTGCAAATCTTCCATCGCAAGGGGTTGGTGCAGCGACATTCCAACGAAGGCGATCGGACCGAACTAAGCGAGTACACGGCGCAAGTTGTTTTAATCCGCTCGCCTCAAGTTGATCCCCCGCCCCAGCGAAACACAGTTTCGGGAGGTGGCTTACCGTCGCACTTCACTCACACGCACATCGATCGCTACTAGCCGAACGCTTTCAGCTTGAGAAAACGGTTGAGATGCTGCGCAAAGACAATTCGTTTTACGTAGCGTTTTCTAAGCTATTGCGATAACCTTTACAGAAGCAGTGACGAAGAATCGCTGCTCAACTTTACCTGAAATTGTCCGTGTCGAATCGGATATACAGAAGCGATCGGAATGGATATACAGGGTTATGTTGATCTCCGGCCGCGAATGGAGCAGCAAGTCGCTTTCAGGTCTCGACCACTACTGGCGGTCTGACGATTGCTGCTGCACGAGCGAGGCATGTTCGTATGTCCCATCGCTGCGTACCGTCGATATAGACGGCGCCAACCACCACCAGTACAGGCGAAGTGAGCATTGCTCACGACTACGAATGAAGCACGCAGCAATGGCACGAGATGTCGAGTGTCTTAAGATGGTCATACTCATCTGCCTACCACTGTAACGGTAGGCTGCTACACACAGACCGAGAGTTTAAGCTTTTTTCCGGTTATGTACAGTGCCCCAAGGAAATTGATACCAAAAGCTGTCTACTAACTTATCAGTTGCTAGCCTTAAAACTTTAGCACATGTTTTTCTTTTAAAAACTCTCCGACTCACCCTAACCCAGGGAATAAATGTTATACAGTGACTCCCGAGTATGGTTTGTCACATGACTTTGTGCAACCACGTGCCTAAGTGGTTCGCCTAGCAAGGTAGTATAAGTGCCTACAAATAGTATCCATCGTCAGTAAACGAATATTAGTACGACCCTCGGTAAAAAAAATACCCAAGCGACGAACCCTTTTTCATGATTCGTATTGCTAGGTTAACTACATTGTTTACAAAATACAATGCTTGTGGTTTAATTATTACCTCAAGCAGCTTAGCATAAATCAGTTGCGAACTCGCAAAATTCATTCGTTTCAAGCGTTACTCTTCTTCACCCGTTTTGAGAACTTTGGAGTACTGGCATACCTGTTTATACCGTTACTAGATAGAATCCTTTCTATGCGTGTTTTCGGATCTCCCATAACTATATTTTTTTAAGGTGTGGCGCCATCTACAGGGAGTAGTTGTTGGAGTGTATATTTAAATTAGGTTCAAATTCATAGGAACATTTTGTTTTAAATCTGAAAATAATCTCCTGTTTCGGTATGTTAACATACAACATATTCATTCGTAGTCCAGTTGCTCAATACATGACAGCACGCTATCCGTAATCATGTTCGGTGTTGCTTCGTCTATACACAGGTAGTTTTCCACCGTCGTATCCATGGGTTCTGATTTAACTGTAGTCGTCACTGGATCCGCTAAATCCGGCAAGTTTTCGTCTAAATCCTGGCGTTCAATCAAGTAAAACTCTTCTTTTACGTCGTCTGAAAGGAGAGCAACCAACAGCGAAATAGAAATGGGTAGGGTGTCATACATATACGACTTATTATTTCACCATTACCTTGCTCTTCGACTAATACGTTTCCAAAGTAAGTTTGCAGCTCACTGGAATCATTTTTACCATGGTAACCATCGACGCCCAGAGTTTCCTTGGATGTAGTCACTGCATTCGCTTGAGTCGCATCATCGTAATATTTTAACGGAATGATCAATGTATCGACACCGTTGGCACCGTTCTTAACGTACTCTTGCTGAATGTACGCATTGAGAAGCTTCATCTCTCTACTTATGTTCGCCTTCACTTTCTCAAACTTGTCGTCAATATCTCGCGGACGAAATTCGTTGGCCAAACTGTTTGGTCGCAGACATGAGCACGCACTTGCACTATAGTCTGCATCTAATTGGTTGTAAGTTTCCTTCATCCAACAATCGATTAGCTGTTCGTTGCTTCCTTCGAAAACTGGATGACGGTAAATGGCATGACTAGAGTCACTTTTTCCTAACGGTTGCCGCACAAAACCGTAGTGCTTAAGCATGCACAGAAAATCTTCCGCTGTATTACATCTCAAAATCTCCGCCAGCTTCGATGCATCAAACTTGTCCAGATCGATGACGACCGCCGTTTTATCTTCGTTCCAGTAGAGACAATCGATATTAGTTTTGTTAAGCGCAAACCACAGCTTCTGTACAAAATGCATCTTATTTACTCGTTTGCCTGAACGGATAGTATTATTTAACAACTCAGTCATGTTTGCACACAGTCCGACTGCTATCAAAAACACTTGCAAACTGATGCAACAATCTCCAATTTCCTCCATTTTAGGCAGTCCTAGTCAGTATCCATGGTAACCTCTTAGAGAGTCAAGAGGGTGGGGAAATTACAACAGTACATCTCATTCCATCCTCACCCACCAGGTGAAAATAATCAAGAGCATCTTCGTACAAACTAGCTTATATTTTTCTTTTCGTAACATTCGTTTTCATGTAGTTTATCCTACACATTTTGTTTAGGAACATTTTGTTCCTTCGAGTATTAGGCTTCAAGGCATAAATGGTCATATTCACAACGAACAAACTTATTGTTTACTTAAAAGAATAAATAATAACTTATACAAAAACGACTAGTTTTCCGATCCTGCCGATCTATTCCTGAGTACAAACTGGATGTTACCAATTGTACGCGAAAATCCATTCCGGTCACATCCTCGTTTTCGGCACGGGCTAAGATTGTTTTTTCGACTGTATGATTTGATCACTGACAGATTCATTTGTTCATTATTTCGTCCTTAATGTTGTCGGTTTAAAGTATAGCGCTCATTAATATCCTCCCTTGAAGTCCGGATTGTAAGGTGCTTGCGAAGGGTAATCGTTTGTAATCGCTTGGTCGTAGCTTGGCGGATTTATATCGGGAACGGTGGCAGAGGACGGAGAACCGAAAATAGGTAGTTGCATCGTCGGGGGGAGCGGCGGAAACTGAATGTGGCTGGGAGAAACTGCGGCGCCGGACTGGGTAAGATACTGCTGAGCATCTGCGTATGGCTGAGGGGCAGGAAAAGGTGCAGGCATGGACGGGTACGTGGTCGGCATTGGAGGATAAACTGCCGTTCCGCCAGTGTTGTCGCCGGCAGGTGTTATCTGCGTTCCTGTGGCAGTACGATGGACTTCCGACGTAATGACCAACGGCGCTAAAATAGAAACCACGAGATGCAACATCACAACACAGCGTATCCCTCGAACCAAACACCGGCTATTGGCCAAACGTATTTTCAAGGCAATTATCGCGTTACTTACTCGGGTTTATCACCATGCCATCGTTTGTGCGCTTTCCACAACACGTTCGCACTAAAAAAATGATTAGCATACACCAGAGGACAAGTCCTAAAATTTCAAACAACATATCTGCCATCTAGCTAGTTAAAAGCGAGATTTAACCTGTGGTACCGATAAGTACACGGCTATCGCGATCCAGTTCGACTAGTACCACTCACGGAACTCTAAATAAATATTATTGCGGGAAAACCCAGCCACTTCCACATTGATTCATCCAATCGTCATTCGGAAAAACATGCAGGTATGTTTATTTTATTTCGTACGGATTGAACTGGCAGCACTGCACCGAGTGCAAGATTTTGTTAAACAGATTATGTCAAATGAGTTTGTATGTCGACTAGTGTTGTGCCTAATGAATCTTGAGGCGATGTTGATTCATATGAATTTATCACTCTTTTGGGATTCGAACCTTCAAATGTTAAACAATCTTACGAAACCTTCATGAATCTTTCATGGATCTTTCGCGAATCTTAATGATTCTTCTATTGGCCTGGATCATGTGACCAAAAAAGAGGGTCGCTCAACCCATTTTTGGGTCTTCAATTTTCTGTTCTTTTACCATGGAACGATTTTCCATAACGTTCCATTCTCTTTCCCATCCACCGAACTAGCGGAAGGATAAAGAAATGCATCGAAAAACCAAAACCATCAAAAGAAAGTCAACAAATATACTAAAAAGTAACAGTTTACAGATCGTCAGTTGGTTCTTGGAACAAATTGATGAATCTAAATCGGAATTGCACATTACAACTCTATTGTCGATCCATTAGGATGCTGACAAAGTCGCTCTATTGTGCTAGGTTAGTTCCGCACGTTGTTTACTTTCCGATAATGTGACAAATAGCGGCGGAAAACACTTCATATTTACATGGTTGACTTGGTCACAGAAAATCAGGAAATAGGACCCTACTGGCCAGCCCTTAACACGGTAGAGTGCTTCTAGGATAGGTTTCGAAGGACTGAACATGCGTCCTGGTGTAAATCCTCGTTGGAGAAGAAGACGAAGTTTACATCTTGGGATTTCATGTCATAACGAGGGATATTTCTTTTTGAAACAAAAAGAAGTACATCTGTTTATACATCGATTATTTCGTACATGTTTTATTCGTTATGCTTTGCGAACCGGCCGGTTGAGTCGTGCTTTGCGTTAACCATGCAGTGCCATAGTGTCCGTACTGTTGAGCATCGTTTACTTGAACAACGAAGGGAGCGGTATGATACGGTACTTCCCCACGTATTTCCTGCGTCACAACAACTAGGGCTGGAAAAACCACAATCGATTTTTAGCGACTTCTTTTATGCTAATTCGCAAATTTTGCTACCCACTAGCGACAAAATATACTTACTAGTGCGTTTACGATATTTTCTGTACCCGAAATAACTTGCTATCAGCAATATAATAAACAATATTTTCAATGCTATCAGGACGTAGATATCCATGTCTACCGCGTTGCTAATGATTCACAAATGACGCACTGGCATGAGTGTAAAACTAAACACAATAAACTTCATGTTTCCCCCACTATCACTTTTTTACAATGAGACCTTCAGAGAGATCGTACATTTGATACAGAGATCACATCGCATATTGTATAAATCATTTGCTATTTTCTGTACACAATCAGAACGTTTTATCCTGTTTTATGAACAATAAAACAAAATAAATTTTTCATGTACATATATTGTTCACTTCTTCTTTTTCTCGGTCTGTGAGGGTTTACACCTGTTGAATCCAGCTTCCTAGGCCTTCGCCAGCTAACCTGGTGATGTAGACCTGTAAGGGTTAAGGACCGGCAACTAAGGCCATATGTCCCGTATATTGTTAACGATTCACATAACAGCACATTGATTTATTTTTCATCATACATATATTATAACACACTGATGGAAAATAGTTTATTCTGATATAAACTAAAAACCGAGAAACAATACGCAAACTTGAAACATGTAACAGTAAGAACTTTTTTGCAAGTTCAGAAAAAGTAAATTATTAAAAAACATTCAAACCTTTTTGTGCTATACGGTATTTTCATTTCGAATTGCCCAGTAAGAGACCAATTTTACAGTAAATCAATTCTTCACACAACGTCTTAGTGTTACTACTAAGCGTAGTGTAACCGCCTATACAAAGCATCCATTACCATGGAACAAATATTTGCACGACCCTTGGACATAAAATTAGCAATCAACGCACCTTTTCTATTGATTCGTTTTACAAGGTTCGTAACACTAATTTTTTAAAATACAATACTGGTTATTGGAGTGTTTATTTAGGTTAAATAACAATATTACAGCAACATTTCATTGGACCACCTTGTTTTAAATCTGAAAATAATCTCCTGTTTCAGTATGTGAACATACAACATATTCATTCGTAGTCCAGTTGCTCAATACATGACAGCACGCTATCCGTAATCATGTTCGGTGTTGCTTCGTCTATACACAGGTAGTTTTCCACCGTCGTATCCATGGGTTCTGATTTAACTGTAGTCGTCACTGGATCCGCTAAATCCGGCAAGTTTTCGTCTAAATCCTGGGTTTCAATCAAGTAAAACTCTTCTTTTACGTTGTCTGAAAGGAGAGCAACCAACAGCGAAATAGAAATGGATAGGGTGTCATACATATACGACTTATTATTTCACCATTACCTTGCTCTTCGACTAATACTTTTCCAAAGTAAGTTTGCAGCTCGCTGGAATTATTTCTACCATGGTAACCATCGACGCCCAGAGTTTTCTTGGATGTAGTCACTGCATTCGCTTGAGTCGCCTCGATTGCCCGAACGAATAGTATTCTCAGTCATGTTTGCACTCTTGATTCACAATGTCCGACTGCTATCAAAAACACTTGCAAACTGATGCAAATATCTTCAATTTCCTCCATTTTGGGCAGCCCTAGTCAGTATCCACGGTAGCCTCTTAGCTACCAGAGGGTGGGGGAAAGTACATCAATTCATCTCAAATCTTCTTCCATCGCCACCCACCAGGTGAAAATAATCAAGAGTGTTTTCGTACAAACTAGCTTATATTTTTTCTTTTCGTTACATTCGTTTGCATAGTTCATCGTATTCCAGAGGAACATTTTGTCCCTACGAGTATATAAATGGTCGTATCTTTTCATGTCCTTGATGAAAATCTCATCGCTGTAAATATGTACTTCCTTTGCATCAACTTATACAATAAAAGCTACTTTTCATTTCCTGTCGAATGATACCTGATTATAAACTGGAAGCTGGCGATAGGACGCGCGCGTCCATTCCGAACACATCTTGGGTATTGGAACAGAAAAAAAGTATTTTGTAATGTATTTTAATGTATGTAATTTGGTCAGATTCATTTGTTCATTCTCTCCTCCTATCGTAATGTTAACGGTTTTTAGAAATTACATATGGCGCGTTGTGTGCTTTTTTATTGGCCACCCTTAAAGTCCGGATTGTATGGTGCTTGCGGAGCGTAATTGTTGCTCATCGCTTGGTCGTAGCTGGGTGGATTAATAGCAGGAACAGCGGCATTAGACGGAGGACCGGGAATAGGATGTTGCATCATCGGGGGGAGCGGCAGAAACTGAGCATCATGAAGAGGGGCCGGGATGCCAGACTGGGCAGGATACTGCTGCACGACTGGGTATGGCTGAGCAGGATATGGCTGATGTGCAGGATAAGGTGCAGGCATACTCGGGTACGTGGTCGGCATTGAAGGAAAAACTGCCGTTCCGCCAGTGTGTCCCTGTACCACCACTCCGGCAGGTGTAGCCTGTGTTCCTGTGGCAACACGATGGACTTCCGATGTAATGACCACCGGCGCTAGTATAGATACAACGAGATGCAACATCAGGGCACAAACACTTTTCACTTAACCAAAACACCAGCTCTTTAATCAGCCGAACTTATCTTTCAATCGAACAATCAGCCGAACTTATCTTCCATAAGATTGTTACTTACTCGTGGTTATCACCATTCCGTCGCTCGTTCGCTTTCGACAACACATTCTGCACATCCAAACAATGAGCAGAAATCCGACGACAATTCCTATAGCTTCATACAGCATATCGCCCATCAGACTCAGTAACAGTGAATTTAATACTGATACCGATTAGAACACGCCGAAACAGAAAAGGTTCAACTAGCACCACCCGCGATGCTCTGAGAAAATATAATGTTAATGCTTGAAAACTTCTGCCGTGAATCATCCGATTAGAACTATAAAAAAACAAGTGTGTTTACTTGTGTTTATGTATTTCATGTCATACAGATCAACCTGGCAGCACGGCACCAAGATTGTATTGAAAAACAGGTTATGTCACAAAAGATTCTGTCCACGTTATCAAGGTTGCTAGGTAATTCTCTCCAGTGATCGATGACAACAAATAGGTCCATTTTAGTGGTGGGTAAAGTGAGCCCCTGCTGGGATTCGAATCTTTCGATTCAAATTCATTCTCCATCCGGATCTTCGAATCCGAATCCCAATCCTTACCTAACTTACCGATTTTTCATATCATTTGTTAAAGTAGTCGTATTAAACGTAGTAGTATTAAAGAATCGATTGTAAGGCTATTTCGAATCTGTGAATGGTTCCAGGATCGTTATCGCTATGTGCTCCCGGGGGGAGCTGTTTCAATCCCGGTCCCGTTCTAATTCTGATAATTTGACAGAAAAGCGATATGAGCTAGGATTTTTTTTTTCGTGCTCATAACCTATTTTCAAGGTAAAACAAATAATTTGTTTACCAAGAGATGCTGATACAACGATTATTTAGTACAAGGCTTAATGCTGGCTTGTGTACACAATCCGTATGTATCATCTGTAGTAGCTTGAACATTCTTCTTCTTCTTGGCGTAACCAATGACCTCTTGGTCATGCCTGCCCGTTAAGGGCTTACGAGACTTGTTTCCCTGTTGTACGTGGATAGTCAGTCCTCTCGTACAAGGGAGGGTCCGGTCTCGGTTGGGATACGAACCCACGCCGTCGAGGTGGTGAGCCTCGGCGCTCATGGGCAGATTTCCAAACCGGCGCTACCGCTCGGCTGTCGCGGACCCCCTAGCTTGAGCTTGAACATTATATTTTAAAATAAATAGTTCTTGAAAAATGATTACGAAACCTACTTGCTTGATAGCGGAGATTGCTCTTATCGCTAATAATCTAGATTATCAGAAAAACTTAGAAGATGTTCGAATGTGTTAGCTGCAATTCTACAAGTTAGCAAAGTCGTTGTGCATAATCTTTTGTACATCTAATATATTCATTTATTAGTTTTTTTTTATTTCTTTCCTCCGGTTGATTTCATCACTTCACGCCTGGGTTGTACGGTTAGATGATACATGCATCGCATTTACATGCAAATAAGTAAATCAGTTATTAAGTTCATGATATCTTTGCCTGCAATCTAGAAATACTCTATCTTCGAAGCTTGTTTCGAAGAATAACTCAGTTGATCAAATGAAACTATGAGTCAAAACATCAACAACAGTTTAAATAATCTAAATTGCTCCGAACGAATCTACATCATCTGACTTACCCACTTCTGTCGGCATTATGTTAGTAAAACTGTTTAATAAAACAATAACAGTTTGGAAACAACAAAACTTGTAACGAATCCTGCAGTGAAGCGGTTTACATGACTACCACGTGTTTATGTTCGTTTTGGTTTTTCACCGATGTATGACAATGTTACAATTACAAGGTACTATTTTAATCCGTGTCATAGATGTTTGTGTTCTGCTACTATAACCCTTCTTTCCTCAATGCCATGCAATTCTTCGCGAAGCTTGGTCGTCGAAGGAATCCGGAAAAATGATGGTTGATGATTTGTCATAAATATATTCTTATCTATCAAACAGGAGGACGACTGGTGTACAGTTCAGCTCGCATCTAAAACCAACATATAATATACATCTTAACACTTATTGGGGGTCTCGTGTTACACTTACCGCAGGGTTTCTTTGAGTTATGTTTTTAAATATGTTTAATGTTTTGCACGCGTGGGAACCAACATCCTTGTCTAACATAATATTGGGAACAAAATTCCATACATACACCAAAGGAACATCGAATTTGTAGCATAAGAAACATGTGTTTGCTACAGTCAGGTCATTCATTCTTTTGTCTTTGCTCGTATTCACATGGCGGAATTCTAACTTCTTATGCATTACTCTACATCATACATTACAATTATGTTTTCGACCGATCACCTCTGGTGATCCGCTCTCGTAACGCTAAGCTCATTGAGTTTTTTCTTTTGTTTTTGGTTTGTATGATTTTACAAAACTATCTGTCTCTAATCGCTTTCGCCATTTCTTTGTTTAGAGACTCCTTAATTGGTTCTTTTGCAGTTTTCACTTGTTCCATTTGTATTTGTGTTACAAGTTTTACTTTTATACGTAACAGGCACAGCACAGTTGTCGTACTTTTCTTTTACGCTTTAAACCATTACTTCCTCAATGGATTTTCTTTTTCCGCCGTTTTGTACAGTTTATTTTACGTACGACACTGCAAACGGCAGAGGACGCACGACGGATTCTTTCCAAAATGGTGGCATTCTAAACACGATTTTTTGTTAATTCTGGCTATTGGGTACAACACAAGACCAGACTCCATCGGCAACATCGGTATTTTCTAATCGCATTCGCCTTAAATTGTGTTCACAGCTTGTGCCTATGTTTGTTGCATAACAGGTTAATGTTTATAATATTTGTTCTTGAGGCAAAACATAGTGCTTCGACGCGCTACTTGTTCTCTATCGTTCGAGGGGAAGGTGCTGGTCCCAAACAGTTGTTAATGCAGAATTTCTACAACTTAATTTTAATATTGCACCGAACAGAATGGAACCTAGTAATGCTTCAGTAATTCACTAAATCCATTCCATTTTATCTCGTCTCATGGTTTTCCGGATCGCCACTATTGTTTTCAACAATTTGAGTAAATTCAACTTTGTATGTTTATAAATTCAGCTCTGTACTATTCGCTTTCGCTACTTTCGATAAATAAGTGTATCTATGCTGTCTTTACATCACCGCTCGTGACTATCAGGAATCGTAGGAAGAGATAGTTGTTAAGATAAGGTTACGTGTAATGTCGTTCGTCATTCCCAAGTACGTTCATATTCAGGCTCTTTTTTCATAAGTGCTTGTCAGGTGATCCGGAAAGATATATTTCCAACCGAAGCATACACCCTAAGTTATCATATCGTATTTACTCTCATAGCTACATGTTTTGCTGCCAAATTTTCATCATGAGTAATTTTCTTCTCTGTTGGTAGCTGCATGATCTCATCAGTGTTATGAGTAAAGACAAAATTATTTCAATTATGGACTTTCTTAACTAAAGCCTTGATCATAACATAACCTAATTTGTACCAGCATCCAGGATCTTATTTTTCGTGAGGAATAACACAACAAAAATCTTCTGACTTACAATAACATTAAATCCGGGGTAATTATAAGTATCGTTGAAATATGTAATATAAGAGCGGTGTTGCCGGCAAATATTCAGCACCCACAATCGCAATATGGATACACTTCGTTAAAGACGAAAGTAATGAGGATTTTATCCTTCTTAACATTAAACAAAGTGGTTGTGCTTTTATTATGAATAGGAAAATGGTTCTCTTGGAGAGCATAATTTTTGTTAACCAGTTTTCCAACCTGGCCAGTCAACTACTATGCGGTGCATTCAATTAGGTTGATTGCGACTGTTTTTCTTCCTTTTTGTTTGTTTGTTTGTTTGTCTTTTTTTTGTAAATAGGCACTGTGTTTAAGGCATCTACAAAGTGGAGGTAATAATTAACATTCATACAAATTTCTCATATCCAAACAATGGTGAGGGCCCTAGAGCACATACGCGACTGCACATTCTTTCTTTACAGTTTCTTCAATTCTTTCTCGAACCGTTTCATTATGTGCGAAATATGAAAACAATGTTGGGGTTTAGAAAGTATGGAAAAAAAGGTCCATGATCATTGAAGTTCAGATTACTTACTTCACAGTATAATTGGCAAGATCCAGAGGATAGACCGACACCTGTTCACTATTCCAAACAACCAACTCCGATAGAATGAGGTCAATCATCTGTGGATCGCGGATATTGGAGATTATTAGATAAGAAACGCGACGAATAAAAATGTTGTGAAATAAATTAAGGTAGAACTGAACCCCATTCGTCTTGCCTCTGCCCGGTTATCATTCTCACTGTACTTTCCACTTCTCTTTAATGACTTTTCGTCTTTCAAGTTACCGCAACTCCGACAACTTCCTCATTCCTACAACACGCGTTTTTTGGAGGGATTCTTTCAGCTATTACTATTAGCATAACATTCCACAGTTAGTTCCGGACTATTCCGAATTGGGGTTTGAACTGCTTGGAAATTTGTGTGTTGCTGTATTTGCAAGCTACCACTAGTCAGGAAGAATTGCATAATCAAATAGTGTACACTATGGTCCTTATTCAATTAAATATACGATGAACTAAAAAAGAAGCAAACTAAAACCATCGAATAAACAGCACATAGCTAACTTAGACAAACAATACTTACAACAAAAAGCTAGAATGAAAAAGAAATGAAAACACAATACAAATTAAAATAAAAAAAAACACAGTTAAAGAAATCCAAGACCGATTTTTACTTTATCTTGTTTTTGTTCCATTTTTCCCTCTGATAAATTGCTTTTTTTCTAAAAGCGAATTCATCATTACTCACACAAAAAGAAAACTAAATCAACTACATAACTATGACTGGAAAGGAAGAAAACACTTTTCTCAACCTACAAGCATACGAACGGCAGTCGCAGCATTGTAATTTGGCAAATGTATGCGCGCCACTCAACATAACATAATTCCACATAGCGCCCGGTGTCTGAGTGCTTTGCTATTAAAATTCATTTGCCCACCGCTTGTGACCACTGTTTTCGTGCTTCTGCCGTTCGTTTTTCTACAATGTACACTTTTATATAAGAGGACGAAGGGTTTGTTTTTCGGTGTGTATGCAAAATTTAAAATAAACAGTTTAAACATAAAAAATCAATTTAAAACACTTGGCAAACAGTATCTGATAAAGTTACGATAGCAAATAGAGTAGATCAAATAAATATCATTCTTTGTAACACTAGCCTAAACCTACACCATCCAGTTTTTTCTACCGTCCATATTCACTGACGTCCGTAATAGCTATTCAGATATAGCTCCAAAAACTACAGAATACAACGAAATACGTCTGTCCGTTACTTTGTAAAAGCACTCTTCGTAATATATCAGATATATCAGCAGTTTCTCCAATTCCCCGGGGACTCAATCGGATAATGTAGTTTTTAGAAATAAAAAAGAAAGAAATTAAGATTGAACTGGTTGTTGAAATCGACCAGAAAGCAGTGAAGCAAACCAACAAAACTAACAAATCAGAAAACAAATACGTTTGCTACACAGAAAATTGCACGGCCATTATGGATGTAGTATACGTTCTTTGTACTGGCGCAACACCCATGCCTTCACTTCGGCACACGTTAAAGACAACCGGTTTTCTGTTCAATGCTATGGCCTATCGATTTGTCTACCCACTACGGCACTGTTTGTTTGGTTTTCATCCACTTCTGATGAGCTTTCTTCTCTCTTTTCCTATTATTTTAAGGCTAAGTGTTTGTTTCCTTTACGGTTTGTCTTCTGTGTTTAGTTTTTTCTCCTTTCATTCCTCATCTCTCTAAATATTAAAAAAATACAGAGAAGTAATCCTATTAATGGCACACATACTAGGTTTTTCTCTTCATTACTTATACGATTAGTTTTTTTCGCAAATTTTCCTTCGTCACTTCTCTGCAAAGTGTTTCAGTGTTTAACTACGAGAAATATCTATGTTTACTTTCTACTACGTAGTTCTCGTGATTCTTTTCTTAGCAGATGGAACAATGACGACTATCGCTAGCCTTTTTGCAACCATTGTTTCACTTCTATCA
Organism: Anopheles ziemanni; assembly: GCF_943734765.1. Lineage (NCBI taxonomy): Eukaryota > Metazoa > Arthropoda > Insecta > Diptera > Culicidae > Anopheles > Anopheles ziemanni. The sequence goes on from NC_080705.1 coordinate 94,595,670, forward strand.
TGAGTAAAAGCTACGTTGGTTTTGTTCTTTTGCCTTAAATTTCTATCATTAGTAATTGTATTTTATATGTATATATATATTTTTTTTATTTTATTCTGGTTCGTTCTTTGCGAGCTCGTTTCTCATTCACCAGCGTTGGGATATTGGATTTTTTAACCCTTATTTTGTATTTCATCCATCCTATGATATGTCTGGCTCGAGATGAACAGCGGAAAACGAAAAAGTTCGTTCCCAAAATGGGTGGACAATTCTTTTCCACCAGAACAATGATATCGAATATCTTTGCCAGCCTTCTATCTTCATCATGAAGACAGCACACCGATACACACACCCACCAATCTTTCTCACAAACATACATATACACACACACACACGCACACACGCATACATACATACATACATACAATTGCATCAGAGGGTTGTATTGTACTGCTTATCAGAGTAACAAGCATCCCAATAACGTCACATTCATATCGGCAACACGGACGAACATGAAATACAAACAAGGTACAGTTAACCAAGAACTGTCGTTTTGAGCAAAATTATGCCTAAATTTGCTTTCTTTCGGGGCCGTACACCCACTACAATCGCAACCACACGAGCATACGTTCAAATACACACATACACGGAAAAAACACAATTACTGACGAATGAAAGGTCTATTCCGGATATCAAACACGTCATTCTGTTTGCTACGCGGGAGAGGACACCAATATCCCATTTTCCCGGAGGCTTCGTCCCTAGGAAGATCAGAATCAGAAAGGGTTGCAGCATTGATTTCCACATGGCACATCTTTGCCTTTGGATCGTTTGACTTCCGTTTTCCTTCTTACTTCAATGGTTCATTATCAATATCGAAGGTCGCGCGATCAATTGATAATTTTCTCTCCTTCAATATACAATTGACAATATCGGTTCGTCGAACGATAACATGAGAGTTAAACGCAAACTATAAAAACAAATATTGCACTCAGACTACGACTTTCGAGAAAACGTTTTCTTTACAGCACAGACTTTGCTTATTGTTCGGCACCGATTACTATAAGGGAAGGCAGGGGGCGATAGCACTTGCATGCGTAATGAAACCAAGTGGAGCAAAAAGGGGCTCTTGTTCAGCTTCTGGATCTGACAAACTATTTCCCTCTCTAGCTCTTAGCCAGATGTGTGCCTGAACTGATTCTGCTCATTTTACACCATTTAGTTTACGAACTATTTATAATCGGTGCTTGTGTTCCGACTGCTCAGTAGTGCTGCTGTTGCATTACGATGGGTTGCGTCCGAGCGTCAATGGAGGTGCTAACTCCGGGCGATGGCGAATGGGTCCCCTGAAGGTGCTTCGGCTCGCTACTATTACTGTTGTGGTTGTGGTAGGGTGAGGTTGGTTGACTCGAATAGGTGTGGTTACTGGCATTGTTGCTTCCCGTCAGCTGATGATGATGTTGTTGTTGTTGTTGTTGATGATGATGATGATGATGCTGCTGGTGCTGCTGGTGCTGATGCTGCTGATGTTGGTGGTGGTGTGTCTGGTTATAGAAGGGATGCAGCAGCTGCGACGAAAGTGGCTGTTGCTGCTGTTGCTGCATATGATAAGAGTGGTGCTGTTGCTGATGGTTGTTGCTGTGGTTGTTGTTACTATGTCCCTGGAGATGCTGCTGCAGTTTATGCGTAAAGCTGTTGGCCTGCGCCACGACGTTGTTACTATTTTCCGCGTCAATCACCACCACCTGGTTGGAGTTGTCATCCAGATAGCAGCCATCAGCGGCAGCGCCACGGTTGCCGACGGCAGCAACAGCGGCAGTGCCACCACTCTTCATGGGCTATGTTGCCCAGCCTTCCGATATTCTTGGTCTTTTATGCGCCTGCGCTGTAGGGGCGTCGTATTCGGGCAGGTGGCTGCCGCCCGTGCTAAGGTGCCTTATGTCGACCGGCGACGGAGCGTTGGTGGGGGTCACGGAACCTGTTAGATGCCCGGTAAGAGGCATATAGGAGTCTATGTTAAACATACGTCAGTTCACCGTTTTCTCTATATCGCCGTATCGGTTGAAAGAAGCGTGTGTTTCGCGATCTAAACTTACCGGGAGTCGGTGTGAGATGCCCGGTTGAGGAGGGACGTGAGTGTATCAAGTGGGAGTGGCTCAAATTGGCTCCTAACGAACTCGCGGACGTCGCTCCGCTGTTGCCCGACACCACCACGTTCCCCATCGACGTTAGCTGCTGTTGCGGATTGCCGCCTCCGTTCTGTTGGCTGGAAGCGCCACTGTTGTTGCTAGTGGCGTTCACACTGTTGCTGCTGGCACTGCCACCGCCGCCAGCATTGTTACTACTGCTGCTTCCGGACGGAGTGCCGTTCATACCACCTCCCCCTCCCCCGGGGACGCCGGGTCCATGGTGGTGCTGGTGCGACACGTTGTTGTGGTGCTCTCGTGGCGGCGAGATCGGTTCCGCCTTGATCTTCACCGACAGCGGAGAGGTTGACGGTGGCGGGGTGCTGTTCGAAACAGCTAGATGGGGCAAACCGCTGAAAAGTATTCTGAGTAAGTGCAATGCCCATTAACGTACCAACGACAAAGAGTACTCCTCCCTGCCATACGACCCTTTCACACCCTTTCACATTCATCCACGGGGCGCACAGTAAGCTCACACACAAAGGGACACAACATCTAAGGAGTAAGATAGAGCTGACATGTATCGACATCATAAGCTACCTCGAATGTTGCAAGGAGCCCATTGCGGCAGCGGCGGCGGCTGCGGAGTTTTGGCTGTGGTTGGAGGCCGCACTCCAAGGACCAATCATGAGATCCGGATTGAGCGAAAAGTCCTGCGCCCCGAACGAGCCCAGCGTGGTGGTGTAGTTCGTCAAACCCGGAATCGGAGTCTGTAGTGCTACGACCGGCGTGTTTAAATTCGTCTGCTGCCGTGTGTGCTGCAATCGAGAGCGAAAGCAATGATTATTTTGCTGCAACTTCGTCCGGAAACATTCTGATCAAACGTACCTCCACGTAGGATATGTCGTCGCCACTAATTGTCGGGTTCATGGGCGTCGGTATGACTACTCGCAGGTTGGTGGAACGCGACCCGGAGCTGCCACTGCCGCCGGAAGGACTCTGTTTTATCGTTTGCACTGCGTTTTCAAAATGGAACTCTGTTTGAAAGTAAGACACTTGACGGTTATTTTTGTTATTACCTTTGCTTATAAGTTTTCCTTTTTCTCTCGACGGCTTTGCTGGGCGCTAACTACCCAACGTCGTAATACAAGTTAGAGTTACTTCAAACAAACACTGCTGATCTTCCTTTCCGTCGAGCCAGGAAGAATTTCAAGAACCACACAAAAGGGGCAAAGATCTCAAACGGAAGGCATTCGATCCGAGCCATTCCACCATTCAAAATCTATACTGGATTTTACAACAAAACACATTTTCACATCAACCTTCACAAAATGGGTTGCGGTGGACTTTATAAGCCTGCTGCATGCATGGCGCAATCGGTAGCTGCGTTTAAAACGCTCCGTACAGTTTCTATATGTTGCTTCTTTTTTTTTGTCATAATTAGTCGTCCTGCATGCATCCTGCTCACGTGTGTGACCTACGCCTTTGATCTATATAAATGTTCACATGGTTAAACATAGCCGTAGGAGTGGGAAGTATTATACTCTGCTACATGTTACCGTTGCATTTCAGGATGACCTGTGAACTTTTCTGCGTACGCAAATAGATTTGCATATCCAGGCACGGCTGTCATTGTGCTTTTGGCTTGAGGCAAGCATGTGTAAACGCATTTCAATTGACGTCAAAAAGTATGCATGAGATCAACGCATTATCAATTCATCGTATGCTCAAACACTCAGCACAAAACCATAACAGGCTACAGGAGGGTAGACGCTTGATTTCTTCACAGGGAGAGATATTACAAGCGCTACTCCCCTAACGTTAGGCCGCGAAGTCGAAGAGGGAAAAAGTAGTACACAGAAACACAGAAGCGAAAACAAGAACAAACCATGCTTACTTTTGTTATGGGTGTTATGGGTATTATTGTTATTGTTATGTGCCTGAAGAGAGCCAATACCTGGACTCGGCCCGGGACTGGGAGATCCGCCAAGAGGTGACGCCGAATGTGGGTACCCGTTGGACATTTCCAATATGCCACCGGACGGATAAACTAAACGAGCGAAGAGACAGAGCAGGAGAAGGGAGAGCGTCAGAAGAATGCTGCGAGCAGCTCGTCGCAGAGTGCGCTACATACCCGAGTCCGTTTCTGAACTGGAAGGCCTCGGACTAATACTATTGTGTGCCATCTGCGGACTGCTCTGCAGCATCGAGTCGTTGTACGTGCCAATCACCGGCACGGAGACGGGCACGGAAACCGGCAGTGAGTAGCTACCGGTGGCCATGTTGCTCCGCGTGCCGCTGCCCGTCGTCAGCTGCTGGTTGCGCTGCATCATGATCTGAAAGTCCTCGTCGATCTTGTTGTACTTGGCCTCGGTGCGGGGCGTCAGTGTGTAGCTATCTTCCGGTTCCGGCGAGTCAGGTGACATCGTGCCATTTTTGTTTTCTTTCTGCGCGTTTACCTGCAACTGTAAGCAGACAGGCCTTACAAGAATACGGATGGGGTGGCTTTCGGCGGGACGCTTTTTTAGTTTTCACTGGTAGACTATATTACCGCACACTAACAAACACGCGTAATCGCTCTGGATTATCACACATGCATTGGTGGCTCCGAAATTCGGTCGACAAAGGGCACAACAAAAGGCCCGTCTGTTTCGCAACAGTGTAGCATTTGAAATTTTCATAGCGGAATTAAAATGTTAGTAAAATACTCTCCAAACTTTGTGCTTATTTTGCTCGAGTCAAGGGCGTATGAGAAAGGGGTTAAAGCGGTGGCGTAAAGCGTTAATGAAACCGAAGCATAACCAGCGTAAGCTGGACCACAGTTGGCAAAGTAACACACGCCCGTATGGTGCAGTAATACGGTTATCAATGTAAACCACTTCAGCATCACACCGTTAGAGGTACCTCAATTATGTTCTTGTTCGTCAGCGACTCGTGCGGCTCGTTGTACTCCGTGTACTTCAGCAGCACCTTGTCCATGTCCGTGCTGGCATATTGGTACAGCTTGTTGCTACTGCTGAAAATGATCAGCGCAATCTCGCAGTCGCACAGCACGGATAGCTCGTACGCCTTTTTCATGACTCCAAATTTGCGCTTGTTGAACGTCACCTGAAAAGTACAAAAACGTTTAGCAAAGGGTGGAAAAACGCATCCAGAGCTCAGTTCTGCGTCCTGTAGCATCCGTACCTGTCGGTTCCGCTCGTCCGTTATCCGGGAAATCTGTATCTTTTTTCGGCCCATCGTAACAGTCTTGTCTTAATCGCTGTGATTTCCGCCGAACGATCCGCCCAAATAAATCCGGACAGTATTACCAGCCTCTCAACGAATTCTTTCGACGGTTTCACTTCTGGTTCTCCACTTTCCGCTCGTTACTGAGTATTTCTTCCAGTTTTATCCAAAGTTTCATGATAAGCGATGGCACGATAAGTGAATGACCGCCTTCTAACAACTGCGACCCATGGGGTGGTCCCCGTATAACTGGTCAAGATGAAGGACTTACCACCCTTGACCGAACAAACTGCAATTCACTTGCACCTGGCCGCAAACCGATGTTACTCTTCCAATTTCCAGCCACACACTACAGCTCACCTGGTTGCCCACTTTGTCCTGCAGTAGCTTTAATATGCGAGCATCGTCAAATGTCACCGGTGAGCAATAGATTCAGCTATAAGTATTAGTGCACATGTACAACTTTGCTAGAAAGGAAGGGAGGAAAAATCAAGAAACATACATTAGAAGTGATGGCAATGTGGGATGTAAAAAAAACGTGTAGCATCGAGAAACAGAGGTATGTTTGTATGGTTGTATTGTGATTAATATGTTTGAACCCGCAGGCTTGGAACACGCCTGTACTGTTATTTTCACTGTTTAGCATTTTTGAATGTTTATTCATTTCCCGAAGAGCCTTTTTGCTGCAACCAAGCAATGCAGCAAACGGTACTAAATACGTTGTAAATCGCTTACGTAGCTTCCATTTCCCGGCGCGGTTTCTCCGGTGAGGTGACATTTAAAATGCGTGCCACCATCGGCTGGATGCCGACACTGCCGCGAAGGTATCAACAACGTGAAAGGACTGAAGGACGAACAGAGGAAGAAATGGAAAAAATACACTCCATTCCTTTACCAGCGGCACAATAAGTCCTCGACCTTGAAGGAGCGTTAGAAAAAGGCCAGCTAGAATCGCATGCCAACGTAATGGCTAGGGTCAAAAGGCGTCCAAAGGGCATGGTACGTATCGAAGGGGAGGGAAAGATAGAGCTCGGACATGCGAACAAAGCAAATGCAGAGCTTTGCATACATGCTCCTTTGCTTGTATTGCTTCATTCGATTTTTTGTGCTTTGCCCTGACGCTCTCTCTATCTCTTTTGTGTGTGTGTCTTTTACCTTCTATGACCCCAGGGTTGGCACTTTATGTGAGTTTAACTAAACGCACGCGAATTCATCACAGACTTGCAGCATTAATCCACTCCATTAATAAGCTCCTTTAGTAGATAGCCAAAGCAAGACGTTTTTAAATTTACTAGGATGTGACATTTTTAATTTACATATTGGTAAAAGAAGGATTTATAACACTAGTATGTTACTATATTTCCCATTAATTATAAGAATTAAGTTTCCAACGAGCAAACAGAGTGAAAAACAACGTTTCCCAACTAATCAATAAAATCATGTATCGCCAAGGCTGAAAATGGAATTCGGAACGAACCTGTTTTCCTACCCAAAGGATTGAAACATCCAGCTCCAAGGTTTACGCTAAAGCTAGGCTCGGTGCCGTTAGGTGAAAAGTCACGGCCTTTAATTTGCACATTCCACGCCAGCCAAGCTGCCGAAAACTGGCTTCCTTGTGGAAAGAAACCTGCCCTTGCTCGTGACTCAAACTGAAGCACTCAAACGATGCGGCAATCCCCGGACAAGGCAGAACCTGCTAACCAATAATTTAAACTCCGATCCGTTCTGCTGACAACCAAGTCAACCGATAATTATTGCTAAATTGGTAGTCACTTACTTTTGCGTTTGTTTGAGGCATCACAAAAACGTGAGGGGAAACGCTTCTCTCTGCGCTCTCCTCTGTCCCATTGTGATTTCCGTATATTGACACGTACCATTGGCACCATTCGACGGGAGGTAGTCTTCTGGCGCGGCGTGAAGGGTTCTTTTCCAACCGCAAAGAAGTATTCTTTTTGACTACTGTTTCACCCAAGATTTCGCTTGTGAATCAGTCTTGATCTCTTATAGCAAATTGCCTATTTCCGATCTGAAAAAACCGATGTTTGCACACACTGCTGGATAGAATGTTTTTTTCGTGCTGAATGTAGTTTTATGTTTTGTAGAACACATTTAATCTGATTTTCTTTGAGCTAGCAAAAAGCAATTAGTGAGCAACAAATAGCGAAAACCCAGACTTCTTTCCATTGTGCCTTCTACACTTGGACATTTCCAGAGACAAACGCGAGTGAACTTTGGTTGGTTTTTATTTTCCTCCATCTTGTACAGTTCCTCTGTGCACCCTTAATACCAACAATGAAACCAAGAGGCCTATCATACGATAGCAAAAAAAAAGGCGAACAGCGAAAATGGTCCGCTATTAGACGACAAACGGCTAGAGCGGAACTGGCTCAGATCCGAAGACTCTGCTAAGAATGCCAGTTGACGAACGGCAAAGTGAGTAGCACGATCAGGAGACCGGGAGTGAATAGGACAGTGTGTGGAGACATCGACGACGCATTTGGCACCGAGCCGACGTTAGGTAAGATGCCCTGAGTTGGTCTCGAAAGGAAAAACATTTCCACGCTCGTCACTTCTTTCTCTGCACCTTGTCGAGGAAATCGGAACCCTTCTGTTGCAGGGGTTTAAATTTCATCCAATACCTTTTCAGTACGACTTCAACAACGATCTTCTCGCAAATGTAAGCTGTGTGCACTGAACATGTTTGCGATAACTGTCAAAGATCAATCATTACTGTTATCTTCACTCTACAGTCCTTGTTTTGTTAAGGGTTAAGGCTTGGTTGGACGATCTCTCTAGTCAGACTTTACCGACGCAGACGACCCTCAGCATCTTCGTCGTACACAAACACATACACACACACTCACGCACACACATACACATCGACTAGTAAACGATTTGGCGCTTCATCCCAACTCCCTTCTCCTCATCGCCCACCGTAAGCAACCGTTTGTTAGCCTGCCAAGCTACAACAGCCGGGCTGAATATTCCCGTCCCGTCCGCAGAGGGCCACATATCTCTGCACTTTACGTGTTTTTACTTTTCTCAACCCGTAGTTGGCTGACATGGTTGTGTCTCGCGGTCAGGCGCGCTTCGCCCGATGCCGACTTCCTCGTTGTTTGGGGAGAGAGACAAGTCTGACGAAGGGATGTGTTCTTGTGAAAAAGGACCCAAAAAAGTCGATCCCTCGCATACGCCGGCTCATCCTCTGTCAATCCAGGTGAAGCTATGAACACACCAGAAGATGAAGACGGCTATGTAACGCGAAGTGAGGCGCAACGATGGAAAACTTTAGAAAAATCTCGTTCCACTCGCATCGAATGTTTTTTTTTCGATCTCAAGTTGTCTGTGAACTGATTTTTCCTATTGAGACCACGGCTTGGGTTATTTTTTTTAGTTTTCCAGGCAAAACGCCAAAAAACAATAATTTCTTCTTTACTTGGAAAACTATTCTTTCTGCTCATGCTACTTCACATGGAATAGCTTTACGATCCGTTGGCAGCGTGCTTCTTTTTCTTTTACAGATACACATGTACTTTCTCTGTCTGAATCATATATAGGTTAACCATCTATACTACAGATTAAAACGTTAACCATCTATACAATATCAACTCGCATGGATATCCATATTTTATCAACTTTTACCCAATGCTTAAGTTTTCAACAGTTATGCAATAGGATAAGATCGTGCACGATGCTCATAGTCTCGTAAAATGTACATGAAAAACTAAACTTCTGTTGAATAAAGCAACCGATTAGCGAAGCTGTAAATTTGTACTATCCCATTTAACAACCTTTATGATTATTGGCTCCCAATTTTTCCGTGTCACAAAGTGTGCGGAATAGGAAAATGATAATGTTTAATACATAAATCGTGTGACGCTTTACCACCAAAGCGTGGAATACGGAGGTATCTACTTGGCAAATGCTCGAAGCGCGTGTAACGTTGAAAACCGCGAGCAGGATAGAGAAGAGGGGTGGTTCCATCATACATCGCAGCCCGAAAAACACAGTGTTGGTGTCATCGTTTCGTCTCGCATGCGGTGTAAACCTCCGTCACTTTTACATCTGCTGCGCGTTTTACGGTAGCTAACAACTACGTCTTTAAATTATACACGGTAAAATTGCGCAGCGTAGTAGTAGTGAGCCGTGCACAAGAGATATGCGCCTTTTGCTAAACCAAATCCAACATTATACGGTGTACGAAATGCTGCCTTAAAGACAATTTCTTTTCCGTTCCCGCCATCGAGCAATCATTTGCCACGACAAGGAGTCGAGACGATCTGAGTCAGGTCCGAATCGTCCCACCATGAGAAGATCACGCTATTATGTGCCGTTTTACTTTTTCTTTTTGCTCTCTCAACGGCAACCATCTTTTTCGTGCTCTCTCTCTCTCTTTCCCATCAAACATCGTGTTTCACAGCTCGCTTTTTCTTAGTTTTCCACCACGAAGCTAGCGCACGTATAACGTACTCTTACGCTGTGTTATATATCTCTGGTCGGTTTGTTTTCTTCGACTGCTCCTATTGCGTCTGCGCTTTTCTAAGTGTCTATCGCCGGATCGTCTCAGTCTGCAGCTGTTCTTGTGCACGGATCGCAGGGTCCTAAAAAATGACATTCACCGATCGAAGGGGGGCAAGACACGGGACAACCGCCGTTAACATCTCCGCTTTCCCACTCATACGATCGTCTCTTGTGTTAGTTCCACCGTGCTCCTTAAGACGACTCTGGCGAAAAGCGTGTGCGCGCGCTTGTGCAAGTCAGCGATAAATTCTGTCGCTATCCCGTCGCCACCAGGTTTTAATTTATTTTTCCCTCTTTTTTGTGAGAAGAGAAAATTGATTCTAAAACGTACTCGGAAACCGGAGGAACTTTACAGAAAGGTCTACTTTTTGTGGGATTTGGTCGGGCGTTCTTCGGTCCCGTTCCCTTGCCAGTAGCATTAACCAGAGGGAAAGTGCCCGTTGAGCGGTTGATAGAATGTTTCGAGACGCATGATCACGATAGCGAGGTGCAGCATTCAACTCCACCGCATCCAAAAGGCGACGTGGAATGTACGGCACGAAAAGAAGAAAAATAACGGCTACGCCAACGACGGGACTTCGTGATGGGATGAAGGCACACGAAAGAACCGGAAAGAAAAATGACCAAGTCAACCGACATTAACGTCCAAACTGAACGAGATACCCCCCTCGCACCCTACAACTGCCTGCTCTTTCTCGACGCCAACGGTGTTTTCCACCTTTACGATGCGATACAGTTTATCTCCGTTTAGGCAATAAGAACCGTTTCCATGCTCTAAGAAGTTCTCATCTATCCTTTTATTGTTTTGTTTTCGCAGTTGCTGCTACTGAATACATTGTTACAGTTTAACAAAAGATATTTTTTTTTGTTTTCTTGGATTCACTGAACCAAAATGGTCCTTCATCGTCTTTCCATACAACTATCAATCCATCCACCAACCGATACTCCTCTATTCATTTGGTTTTTCGATGCGGCAAACTGGTTTAAACAGGAACGAACTGTTTGATAATATCCTTAAATCAGTATCTTGAGCACTGATTACATTCTAAAAAAATATCTGTTTTGTTTATCTCCATCAAACATCATTCTGAAGCAACTTGAATTCATGTGAATGAATGCAATTAACAGCAAAAGCCACTAACGAGTGTTGCGATCGAGAAAATGTGTTAATGGAGGCGCCTGGTGTTTTTCAATGGAGACGCCTGGTATTTTCAGTCGACTGTGGAGAACATTTGAGTGAAAAAAGCTGTTCAAATACTTTTTTTCATTCCGTTATATAACTGATTGAACTCACTTGAACTGATGAACAATTGGATTTGAGAAGAAAATTATTAGATTTTGAAAAAGAATCTACTAAACCACGTTGTATAAATCGAACGCTATTTTTCCGTCGGTTCGTCCAGCCTTTCCCTTGAACCTTCACCGTGAGGCAATCACGGACGTCTCAAGAGTTTGACGCCTACCGGTATGCACAGGGTACGAATACACAAGGTTCAGTACCTCCGTTTGGTAGTGTGTTTGACGACAAGCTTCCAGTTCGATATTTTTCCGTCTGAATCTTGACCCTGAGCTACGTGGAAACCTTGCAAGCTCTGTAGCGTCAACCACCGCGGAAACGCCTCCATATTTGTTTCTCTTAGCTTTTCTCCCTAGCTCCCTGACTATTCGATCGGGCGGAAGCGTGAGCAGCAGGAAAACGGGAAATATGCTGTAAATTTCCATTATGTTTTCAAATAGCTCCACATCCGCCTCTTGGGACTAACGGCAAGAAGGTTTTTCCGTTTTTTGTCGTCGTATCACACGCACTGAAGAACGTTCGTGCGCGTCGTTTCGTGGCAGCCAGAGCGAATGTCATGGTCATAAATGGTGAGCAAATGAAGCACAGCGTGAAAGAAGGCAAGAATGAGAGAAAAAGAGCGAGCGAGGGAGTGAGAAAGAGAAAGCGCGAAGCAATGAGCTGCCAGTGAGAAAATGCTTTCCTACCGAGCGACTCGATACATATAAGAGCAAACAGAAAATCAGTGCCTACCAACAATACAATGGCAGCGTGTTCTTCAAACAATCGTTCTATTTCAATTGGTTTGGGGTTTTTTCACGTTTTTGGTTGCCATCTAGCGTTTTTTTTTTTCAAAAATTTGTTACCTCTAACGGCCACTCACTAAATCGTGACAAGCAAAGCAGAGTGAACGAGGCCAGGAACATGCCGAAGGTCACAGCAATTGATTATTTATGCAACCCTGAGGAGTTCGAAACGGGTTAGAGAAAGAAAACCGGTTCTCTATCCCTTTTCTCGGTCTACGTTAGGAATACTGGCAGGCCTATATCCTTCTTCGGCAAACGCGTAAGATCATTTTATTATGAGCGTTCTCCATTATTCAAGTAGCAAGTAAGCCTCTCCAGAAAAACGAACGCCTCCTGTTGCTATACTGCCCTTGCCTCATTAACCTTTCCAGTATCCTGCTCCACCCGCACAAACCTACAACAACAATCATCATTACAACTCTCACCACGCCTACCATCCCCTTAGTCTGAAGAGTTTTTTTATTAAGTATTTTCCTTTACATCTTTCCTTCCCTCTTTGTATCCCTGCGTACTTTATTATGCAACGGCGGTACGTAATACCGTTAGGGCCAAAGGGTCCTCCCGCACAAATTCTTCTGCCATCGAGCCATCGCAATGCTTCACTCTGTGTTTGCTTTTTTCTTGCGGCAAGGCTGGTTGCTTCTCTTAGTGATTGACGGTGGCAATCGAGGCGGCTCAACAGTTTTACCTAAGATCGATCGATGTGAGTCTGAAAGGGAAACAACACATAGGATGTAGGAAAGAATGAACATTGCGTTCGCTTTAAAATTGTTTTTGAGGTATTACCGTTTGCCTCTTCCCAAATTAAATAAAATCTAGCACAATAATTAATGCACCGTCCAATAATTAATGCACCGTGAAGTGGATTAAAGCATAACTGTTATTCACAATGTTATACAGATCTAAGCATCCATAAGAAGTATAACATTGTTACACATATTTTGAAGTCGTTGCAACACTTCCAAGATGCCATGATTTGTTAAATATTTTGTTGGCAATCTCCTTGCAAGTCAATGTACGCTTTCTATACTCTAACACCAACCAGTACTTCAATGCCATAGTTCAAATTTATGTTGTCCGTTGAAGTTCAGAAAATTAAAATGTTCTTACATTTTTATTTCTACAGCTTCAAATAAAACTAATACACTTCTCACAAATAAAACGCATGTTTAACACACGCATTGATAAACTGTGCCGCTTTTGGCGTCATTTCTTGTACTATTTTTGTTAAAAAGGGGTTTCCCAAGTAATGTATGACCACCGTCGCACTAATAATAACAAGCATTAAACCCTTCTCAACACGACCATTTGGCAACATCACCTCACTCGTAGTAGAACTCGTAGCCCTCTTCAATGGGATCTAATAATAAGCTTGCACAGGCAAAACAGTTTTTGGGATGATTTCTTGGGTCATTTTTTCCCGAACCGGAAGAGGTAGTAAACATTTGTAAGATTTCCCGCACACATTCGTGCAATGATCAACTGTTGCGAATGTTTCGATTCGTGTGTGATAAGAAAAAAGCAACTCACATTGTGTCAACAGATTGATACCGATCTTCGATGTATATAAGTGAATCTATATGTTAACACACAGGATAACAATTATTGTATAACGAGCAGAACAACTAGCATGACGTCAGTAGATGTGATATAATGTAAATCTGTTGGTTTTTTTTCCCAAATTGGTGTCACAATACAAGTTTAGGTTCATATCAGAATAAAATTAGAAAACATTCAATGCACGTCACACTCCACGATTCCCGATGTCAGTATAGTTTGCAACGCCGTGCTTTTCCAGGCTTAGGGAACCCACATTTGACACTCGAAGAAAATGGAGAGCGGTCTCCGTGCTCGCGATTGCCTTTAATATTTTGTTTGCACTTCCATTCACGAATTCGCACATCGAGCACGAGAGGTGTTTCATTGAGCCTCACATTTACAATTGTGATCGCTTCCAGTCCGAAGATAAGCCCGGCCAGCGGTTACAGTTGACGTCACTGATAAATCGAATCCAAGCACCGGCAGCGCGTCATCGTCGATGTGTGGGAATGGTCGTCGTATCCTAATCTTTTCTAATTTATACGTACTATAAATCAGGCCGCCCCAATGAGCTTGACAAGTTTGCCATCGCCAATGCGCGAAACAAACTCTTAGGACGACGATTCGTTGGAGTGTCGCCGCAGAAGCAGAGGCAAGCTCTTGTTATCCAGTTTTCATCTTCGCAAAGCGCCAATACGCAAACACTATTTTCTGCTGTGTCTCTAGACCGGGCCGTGTTGAAGACATTCAAATTCCTTGTTTACGTTGCCGACTTCATAACACAGACGACCGGACAGAAGCATGACGGCGCGTGCGACAAACGCGAACCTCCCCCCCTTCCCCAAAACACTGGCTTTTTTTCGTTTCCTTTAAGCTAAAATCACACTTGCTTACACATTATCACCGGCAAACGGTTAAGAAAGAAGAAGCTCACAACGTGCGTTGCCGTCTCTTTCCCTTTCGCTACTTCGTCGCTATTCTCCGAGATGGACCACTCTTGGCGTCACCCGATGCTTGTGATGTCACCAACAACAGCAGCAGCAGCAGCAGCAGCAGCTGCCATTTGCACTATAATATGGCGCTCTGGTCGAGGCCGGGCAGCCTTTGCACAACCGAAAGCCGCACAAAAAAGGTGCTACGTCCGCGCGCTGTACGCGAGCCAATTTAACTGTTTGCGCGACGGAACCGCGACGTTTGCTGCTGCCTTCCGAGGTACCTCCGTCACGAGCAACGACTTCGTGCGTTCTGGCAGCGAGCGAACCGCGAGAGTTCTGCGCGCGCCTCGCGGGGTCCTCGATGAGACGATCGCGGTGTCAGATGTCGGCAAGCAACGTCAAGATGAGCCGAGCCAAGACGAAGCGGGCCGAGACTTTGTGAGTCGGTGCGCTTGTGCATGCCCTTCCCAGTATGTGGCAGAAGAGAGATCGCGCATACAGCTACAGAAACTTCTAGCTGTTCGGGGATAGATATACCACCACACGCAGCTGGCGCGAGGAGCAGTCCACCAATCTCAACGCCAATGTCCGACGAGTTCGATGATTTCCGTTCCTCTTATCACTACCAGTGACGATGAGGAAGATTCCACTCGCTGAGACTCCACTAGTGTGAGGAGCAGTGCAGTGAGGAGTGAGCAATCCGAACCATGAGCAGAATGCGGCGATGTTTTTCTCGCCTTTTAGCGAGTACACTTGGTCGAGTGTGTGCAATGTTCGTCCTGCTCGTGTCCTTGAATTGATAAACACATATCACTATCGTTTCAAAATTTCTTTTTCAACACTCCCGTTTCGTTTCTGACAACCTTTCTTTGCGATTGGTAGTGCAATTAATTTTTAGCTGCACTAATTCGCTGCGATGATTCTTTTCGAGCATAGAGCACGCAAAAACAGGACTATTTAAGGTAGAATTTTCGCACAAAACTCAGCCGCTGCTTGTATATGTTAATGGAAAATTCCATCCTCTCTGCGTGTCGCATTGTGGAATATGAAAACGTCGGATGTGAGTTCTTACGCCAGTGAACGTATGTGTCTGTATCCGCCCGTTTATGTGAATGTACTTGTATGTGTATTTGTGTATTTTCGTGAATGTTTTTCGATCTCCATACGTCCCACTAATGGTTGTCAACACTAGTTTGACGAAAAAATGCGTGCTTAAAAACTTATCACAACCAAAACGAGTCGTTTTGCATTCCGTCTGCGCACATACGGATGCGGGAAACCCCCACACGATCTTTTCCTCGAAAGATTCTTTATCACTCGAATAGTAAGGTTCATGAAACAATCACCAACCCGTCGTGGGTACCATGGGCACCATTTCCAATTGTAATTTCTACTCGACGAATTAATTTGTTAAGAATAGAAACAGACTGTTTCTATTCAAACCAAAAAGGAACAATGGTTCCCGGCATGGTGCGGCCGCTAGTCAACCAATGTGCTCGATAGGACTATCCAGCAGCTGTGTGTGCCGTTGATCCTTGCCTGTACTCATCCCCTCTAGCGCTGTTTGTTGCTGAACTGCACGAGTACGAGTAGTATTCACTCTCACTGCTCGTGAAAAACAATATCGGATTGTCTCACATCGGACCGCGAGATTCTCTCGCACGGTCACATCAGAGAAAGACGTCAAACGCACAGTCCATGGCCGAAGATGAGCTGGAAAATGATTTGTGAGCGGCATATGTTACGATAATTCGTCCCTCCTGGCAATGTTGGTAAATCATGACCAACGTGTGCCCCTACCCGTAAGTCCCAATGCAATGTTTGTTGATTCGTCTTCATACCGCATGGTTGCTTCGCCACCATTGTGTTTTCGGTGCCACTAGGAACAGATTTCTCTGCGGGAAACCAAACCTGTGCAGTACAACGACTGTTCGTCCCAGTTTGTGGTTCTCTTGTACTCTTTCTCTGCATGCGGAGCAGTACACACCATCATGCGATATGGATAACCTGGACTGGCTTATGGCCACAGCTGCACCATACGACAAAAGAGATCGGATTTGTGGAAGCGAGAGGCAAGAGGAGGAGCAAATGCCCCCTACATGATGGAGACGCACGGTGGGCCACACGCGTTGTGTTGCGTTCACGTGGGACTTGGACATTCAAAACCTCATGTGCCGCCGCATCGATCTGGCGGCTGAGAAGAGAAAGCGAGAACGAACAAGACAGAGTACGGTAAAAAAGCCGTTCGACTGGGTTTCCTTCGATCGAGCTGGAGATGCAACACGACCATTAATATCATCGCATGCTAGTTTTCCATCGTTGTCCTCATCACAGCGGGAGGCCTACCTCCGTCCTGGCGGTGCGGTATCCACCTTTTTCCAAAACATTCACGCACGCATTGGGCATGGTTTAAAATTTTAAAACACACCCAAATCGATAACGAAGTCTTGTCTTTTACCCACTCTACTTCGCGCTCCGAGTTTCAACTCAAAACATCGTCAAGAATGGAGCATTGTCTACCTTTTGTTATTTCTTCATAATTCATGTTGACAGAACCTGATAGAACAACACCTGACGCAAAGGGCAGTAAAATTATACAACTCAATGTCTCCCCTTTGCTGCATGTTTGTGTTGGTTCGATTTGTTACGAAGCAATAGCTAACGAATTCGTATCAGAAGCCTTTACCAATTTGTTTCCACCTTAGTGCAAGAATATGCTTTTGATGATTTTGAAAACAACATAAAAACGGAATCCTGGATGGTAATCGATGGGAAACATGAATCTTGCATACATCTATCGATTTTCCAAGTCTCCGGTACATTCGCATGAATAATTCCTCAGTCTAGGGCGGACGATGCTTTCAATCAGGACATCCGTCGTAGCGTTCGGGTGAGTATGGGAAAAAGGCAAGCGCAAAGATTAGCGTCAGGGTCAAAATAATCCCATCCAAGCCCACAGAGTGTGATCAATAATTGCCTACAACGAACGGATTGACCTACATACCACAAGCAACCGTCACACGTGTACATATCTACAAGTACACCCTGAAGAACGTGCTCCCCAAATTATGCGTTTCATTTGAATCCAGCACAATCCTTTTGAATGAATTTAATCCTTACGGCTTGAAAACGTCAATACTTAAGACGTGTTGTATCCCAAGTATTGGTCTCAACAGAATGGCAGTAAGTTCATCCTTTTAACCTCGCACGGAGCAAATAGGTGAGATTCTTGTTGCCTTGGTCACCCTTGCTCTCGGCCTTACCTTCCCTCTCTCCCTCTCTATCTCTTCATCTCTCTTTCTCTCTCTCTCTCTATGTCTCTTCTAACACTTTTTTTTTTCCTCATCGTTACTCCTAAGGGCCGAATTCTGGCGGTCGATACGGCACATGTTGGAGGTTTTATCGTGGAGCACACCATCACTAACGTGTGCCAGTGGTAGTAGTAGTTGACCCAACTCTGGCAGCAGATAGGAAGATAATCGAAATCTGTAGCTGAATGCAGAGCTGATCTCTCTCAGCTGCTTGGAATAATAAAGGTACAACAAGACGCAGGGTAGGCGACCGGTGTACAAACAGTCACACGCACACAAATGGCCACATACTCCGTCTGACCAAATGCTCTCACACACGAGTGGGAAGCACGAGATTTTTCAATTTACGTCAAAGTAGAATTGATTTACATTGAATTCAATTATCTACTACCCTGACCACAGAACAACAGCTACTTTGCTAAAGGAAAAGTATGTTGTCGTGCTTTTCCGCCCAAATGCA
The DNA here is from genome assembly GCF_943734765.1 of Anopheles ziemanni. Lineage (NCBI taxonomy): Eukaryota > Metazoa > Arthropoda > Insecta > Diptera > Culicidae > Anopheles > Anopheles ziemanni. The sequence continues at coordinate 94,613,851 of NC_080705.1, forward strand.
TACCAAAAGGATACATTCCCAACACTATGAGGGCGGATATTTCTGCTATGGTTTTGTGGTTTTCGATATTAGCCTAGCTACCTGTTGTTTTTTTATTTAAACTCTTCAGCAATTACTGAGAAGGAGAAAATACTGCACCTCAAACTTTTAGTACTATAACATTCAACTCGAGACTTGTTGTTGTGTTGTTGCTCCCAGTTGATTCTCGCACGTCACGTTTTCGTCCGCATGGGCGCTCCCCGGCATATGAGATGAAAGGATTCATCCTCGCTATTTCCCAGCTGTACATTGGCTATACGAATCCAACCTAACTAATGGAGCGGAAAGGAGCATTTGAGCAAACGGAGCGGTAAGCACTGCCCAGCACAAACCCCATATTCAACAAAGCGTTGTAGACAACACCCCGAGGATGTGGCGGGATTAGATGTGGCCATTACCTCGAACCCAAGCGAAGCAGCAAAGCGGAGCGCCCCGAACACGAACGGAAAAGCTTCCGCTCAAATAACGTTTTTCGAGGGTTCCATTAGCCTGCTTTTTGCCATTGATCTCTGGCCGGTGTGATGGTGTGCGAGACACCTATCGGGATGAATGCCAATACATATGCCTAGTCGGAAAAGCACGATTAATGAGAGTATACATTTTCTCTCTGCTCAAAACACATCCTTCTACCGATTGTAGTACCTGTTGCATGAGGTTGTTTTGCAATGAGTATTATACGGAATTACATCTGGTTTTCAATTATAAATGAAACGTTTTAATAGAGAATTTAATAGCACGAAAGTGCATGAATTGTGCGTACATGGTTTAACGGAACAAAACAACAACCTAGGCATATGTGGCACAAGATATTGTTAAGTGTCATAGACCACAATAACTCACTACAAAAAAAAATACCAAAGCCCAACAAAACAATTACCACTAAAACTATCTCCCACAGGAGTGTTGTTTACTTTGTGCACCACAAACTACCAACAACTGCGTTTGCTCGATAGAAACCGAGGGTGTTTGAGGCATGTTTCAAACTGCCATCGTCGATGCTTCGTTGTTGGCCAGTCGCGGGCGTGTTTCATACTCCAAATACCCAGACCAATACCCGAAGGAGGGCGTAGGTTTGCGCGTGCCTTCAAATGGTACCATCGTTTAGTTTTTGCTGCCCATAAAACTCTTACGAACGCACTCAAACCACACTGCATTTGTACCGCGGTGCGTTCTGCTGCCTGCTGGGTACGACCCTTGGCAACTGCATCCGGATGGCTATAAAACATCCAATATGCGCTTGCGGGGCATCTCACGTTTCGGCGGAAACAAAAAAAAAAAACAGGGAAAACGGTTTCACGATCCTGCACACAGTTTGCACACATCTGCCTTTTAACGATCACGCATTGTCATGGAAGGCCGAGTCAAACTTCGCTCGTGTGATGTTCATTTTTGGTCGTGGCTGCCGTTCCGATGCTCTGAACCGCAATAGTCCGAACCCTTTCCGAACGTTGGACGGGCAACAAGATCCATAAACTGCTATTCCTTCACAAAACCAATTTGATATTTGTAAAATTAAATCATTTTACAAAGCATGCAATCTCCTTACTGCTCAGCCAGATGCAATGAAAAGAGGCTTGCACTCGGTAGCATGTTTCGGGCCAAGTATCTCTTGCAAAGATCAACGCAAGCCACCTACCAAACTGTCGGCAAGCCCACCGGGAAGATGCTTTGAATCATGAATCTCAAATCCTGTCCGTATGCTTCACAGCACCGCGAGCCATCGAAATGATTTCAGATTGTCCCCTGTGAGGAATTTTTAAAATGATGTCTTGTGGCAGTTGACTTGCTTGGTCGACAGTCCTGGGAGGTAGCGGTTGGCAAGAGGCACTCGCCGAGGCTAACGGAACACCACTCCAGCCAGATGTTAGAAAACAGCCTTAAATGCTCCTCGGGGAATCTTGCTGGCGGTACCACCACAGCTGTTTGCCTGTGGATGACACGAACGCGAAGGAGCGTCGAAAGGGGACAGCGGAGAAGAGGCGGAAATAACCGTGCAGGAGAGATCGCGTCTTGGTCGACTGGCATGGCATGGCATGGCTGGGCCAACGATCACCGAGTGAGGTCGTAGTCCTTTGGTCGCTAAGGCGATAAACATGTGTGTCACAAGTCATGCCGTTCCACCCGGCCGGTATCTGTCGGCAAGTGTGACGCAGGCGGTTGACGCCGGCAGAGGGGGTGTCTCGAGGGTAGCGGTAAGAGTTACCAACGCATTGATTTGATTACTCTGCCTATCGCTACAGATTCCACTCGTTAGCAGGCGGTGCTACTGAAAGTCAGAGTTCAACAATTCGACGATCTGCACACGCCAATGAGTATTATCGACTAATCTGTATGCTTGAGATGGGCAAAATTTCAACCTGTACGTGTGACGGCGTGATTCACGCCGGAAGCAAAAAACGGTCAAATTACGAAGAGCATTTTCGAAATAACAAATGGAAGCCAGGGCTCGTCCACCGACGGTTCATCAATACGTGGCACGATGCTTCCACATGCTGTTTGATTGGCAAATGTAAATGTGGAAAGCGAAACTTTACCAGCAGCATCTGTTCCAATTATACCCTTCTATTCAGCGCCACCCTCTCCCCTCTTTCCCACCAAAAAAGCACACGGGGACTTTCATTACCGCCATCTCAAAAAACCTCACAACCTCGGGTTTCTTTTGGATGGAAAAGGAAAATGGAAATGAATCACGAAACACTTCCTACAAATTACCGCAATGAGCGAATCGCGAAAGACTGAAGAAGTAAGACACGGAAACATGTTGAACTTCTTCTGCCCTAGTCCGAAGCTTACTTAAATCAATTATCAATTCAGATCTATGTACGTGTTTCTTTGCTCTACATAGTTTGGGCAATTTTTGTGTTCGGCTTTGCTTTAGACGTATCAGCGGTGCCAGCGGACTCGGAAAAAACTCAATTTGCAATTGAGTGGAATTCGTACCAACAGACATGGTGGTAATTAGCATCGCGTAGACATAGCCTCTCGCAACATATTTCACTAGTGCAAAAATAAAGTATTAAAACTCATGTGAAGATGATTTTTCTCACATGGTTTTCCAATTGCATCGGGCTTCTTGTAGTAATCCAACTGGCGCTCGCCGTTTAATTAAACATAACATTTGTTGAAAACTCTCAACATTTGGTTTTCCGAATACCAAAAGCTATAATTTGATAATTTGTATGTTTTACATCATATCTTCACAAAGCACATTTATTCAAGACACGTTATTCATAAGATATTTTAAAGTAACATTTCTTATACTGTTGTCATAACTTACTTGCTATTATCCTGCATCAAAATATCGAAAGACGTCAGCAATCAATTCCCCGAACACTTTTCATTTTCTTTGTTTTACATTCACCGACTCCTCAAATTTCCCTGACCCTGTGTCTAAGCAACAGCAACACAAGAGGCGCCTTACCAAATGGGCGGCTTCCAATGACACTCGCTTGTGGACGAAACAAGACACACCAACCTTCGCCGAGCTGTACAATATCTTCTCATTTTTGCATTTTGCAGCTAAATTTTTCCCGTAAAACAACCTCTCAAACCAAACTCATTACAGATGATCTAGCGTTTGGAGAAAATCACAGCGCAACGGAAAACCATATTGAATGGAAGGAGAAGAAGTATAATTCATGGAAAATACTTGGCACAGCGACGGGCGAAAACTTCTGCAAACGCACGGTTTTGACACAGGCGACTGATGACATTGGTGGAGGGAAGGAGTATGTTTTCCTTGCACCACAAGAAGAAGGAAGCACGATGAGAGCAAAGACGACGGAGGGAGTCGTCATTCTCGGTCGCTACTCCTATTTTATAGTAATAATTATGACAGCAGCAAACGACGGGTGCCCGTCTGTTTTATTCCGGCTCTTCCATTCTGGAGTGCCGCTCCGCGCTGGAAAAGCGAACACGACCCAACAGCTACCGGAAAACGTGCGACCGACATGAGGCAAGAGACAAATCCCTCGGACTATACGTCCCGATCCCGCACTCCCGCTGGAAGTGGAAAGTAAGTTTTGTCGGAGTGTGCGCCGATCGTCAGAGTCAATTTAAAACGTGCATGTCACATGAAACCAGTACCGGAAACGCATTCGTCGTGCGGCTGTAGCACGTGCCCTCGTGCCTGCAACAGCTTGTCGCCGCGGTGCCCCTTCGTTGGTGGGTAGTGTTCGTCCCGGAGGGAAGACGGATAACATCTTGAGCAAATGGAGGCAAAAAAGGAATACGGACCCTCGAGCAGCCGCGCGCGATGCCAAACGCATTCACGCAGACATTCGTTCACGATGAAGGATGAAGAAGCAATTAGATGCCGAGAAGATCGAGACATTTTCCGTCTTTCTTCGATACGGTATCTACTTGTAATTGTACCCCCGTTTCCTCAGTGCCTTGGCTCTGAAATCCTCTACAACCCATGATCCCCGGCCCGCGTTCTTTAAGGTTGGATGGATGCGTTCACCGGTTGCGCTCATTAAAGGGAACGAAATGGCGTTCGAAGATGGATAAAAATGCACTTCAAGAAAAATCCGATCCGAACTGTCTCCGGCAGTTTCCGCAGTCGCCTCCGAGGTCCCTTCAAGAACAGAACTGAAGCGAGGAAAAAAGGGCGAAACCGACAAACGAACGAACATCATTTAAGTCGTTTCCCCTCTCGCTTTCTCTCTTTTCCGAAAAACAACTTCCTTTTCCAGTTTTTCCAATGATTGAATTTTCACGCTGTCTTACACGGGTTTTCTTCGCTTTGCACGCAACGCCGCCGTACATGTGTGCGTTAATGAAATGAAGCTGAGGAACCCCTCACTCTTGAGCGACAGCCGCGTCCCAATTGTGATGATTTGCTGGCGGGTGTAGAGTTCACTAATTCACCAACGCAAACGTGTGCGCACGAAAACACAGCCATCCCGGCACACCGTGCTTTGCTTTCCTGTTCCTTTCTGCTTGTTGTCTTTCTGCCTCAGATTTTCCTCAGACATTTCAGCTCAAGAACTACATAGCTGGCGCTCTGGTGTCCGCGGACGGCGCGTGCGCGTTACATTTTCTTACTTTGGATTTGGCCTTTTACTTTCCTTTTACCGCATTCCGCGCATGTTCCATGCGTCTTTATCCTCAGCTCTAAGGCCTGGGGTAGGGCACTTATGGGTGGCAGTACGGCCGAATGATAGATGGCGCAGATCCACCGATCGTTCCCAGACATTTTACGCAGGCATGGGTAAGCAGAACCTTATTCCACCGGAAGTCTAAAGGGTCAGATTGTGTGCCTTCTGTTGACTTCAAAACATAAAAGCCCCGAGAAAGAATTACCAATAAGTGTTACTTCATCACATCAAAGCGTTTCGTTAGAGCAAGATGGTTTTTCTCACTGGAATACATCACTTTGATTTTGAACTAATGTGTAATTATATGAACTATCATTGGCCTTCGTCTATCGAATCAGATGCAGATAACAACACAGTCTATGGTTTTGACAGAAATAATTAACATAAATCATTTCTACAACGTGACCATATCATACAACCTCATATGGAAACAGAGATATACCAAACGAAACCGAAATTCCGGTGGAGATTACTCACCTTAAGATGTTGCTCAAAACAGTTCGATTAAAAATATTTACATTCTTTCCGGTCTTGCAGCTGTCCACGCCCGACGGAAACCAAATGTAAGCGCGTGCTGATGACTATGGGAGACAAATTTGCCACAGTAACTGCACGATAGGGAGCAACATTTCATCCCGATTAGGGTTTTTACCATGAAACAGCTTCCATGGAGGACTCCCATCAAAAACGTAACCGGGTGTAAAAGAGGCCAAAGACGAAGAAATGGGGATAGGCAGCAAGATGAGTAATGCGCATGCGATTCCGGGTTAGGAATGTACAACATGAAATTATCCCAGCTGCCCACAAAAAAATCAGTGAAATTTGTGTTTGCGGTTTGCAAACTATTATTCGTTTGTCTATGTCTTTATCACTTGTTTTTCCTGAAAACCTTGTTTCCTTGCTTATACTGAAACATAGGGTAGCAGAGAGCTGGATTAAAAACCAAACTTCTTTCAGCCAAATCTCTGTTCACTGCTTGATACAAAACACACTATGAATCAAACTAAAACAAAACTCACCTGTCACCGCAAGGTTTGTCGATTATCCTTGCTAGTTTTTTTTCCTTTCTCCTTCTCTTCTGGTTACACTCACGTGAAGGTGAAGTGAAGCGAAATATCCCTACCGATTGGTTGTGTTTGCACTTTTCGTCATTGCGCAGTGATCTTCCGGCGAAGGCGAATTGGCGCAGGCTCGTTACTTCTCGACCACGAATGTACGCAGCCGAAAACCCAAACGAGGAAATGGGACAGACTGTAGCCTGATGACAGGAAAGGAAAACAAGTCCGACGGTCGACGATCGCTTCGAATGATCTGCAGGAAAATGTCTGAGAGGAGCAATGGGCGGCTTTCGCGGCTGCTACCTTACAACCTCCGTCTGCACACCTTGCAGTCGCTTGGTGCCCACTGTCAAACGGTTGCCCAACAACGTCTCACAACACAAGTCTCCCGGTCCGGTTCACGACGACACGACAACGTGCGGGTCGAGTCAGATACTGATTTTCCGTTCAATTTTCCACCGCTATTAATAGAACCCGCTGTGTTGGTTCTCGCTTGTTGCGGCGGATACCGCTGGTACTGGTGCGTAGGTTCGGTCGGACCTCGTAAGATACCTCCACCGGTGGTGGCGCATTTTCCACCCAAGGTAGAAAACCAACTAGAGTGAAACACTACGCTCCGATTTTCCCGAGAAACACACTCACACACACGCACAACTATACCCTGTCCGTCGCGAGTTCGCCGAAACACAGACAGAAGTAAAACTGAAAAAATCGTCGGGAAAAACATATATTCGACAGCTCTAGGTTCAACTTTGCTCAAAAACACCTTTGACGTTCCTGATGGATTGTTGTTTTCCTTTTTTTCTTGCGATGAAGCTGAAGTAAATTTTCCTGTGTCGTCACACACACACACACACACACACACACACACACACACACACGTGATCTTGATTCACATCTTTCCCCCAGAACGATGTTACAGCATAAAACTTGCTAAATGTTTTGCTAAAGAAAACGCACTAAATGTTTTGCAATGCAGCAAGCAACACAGCATACTCTCAGACTGATAGTGGCCTATCTTCTTTATAGAAATCACCAAGCGTTTTAACGACTCCCAAATCCTAGCCTCAACAATAAATTACTAGTGAGGCGCCAGCGATAGCAGTTGCGCATGTCTCATCGACTCGGAGGCGTTCACTGAGAGCGAGTGTTTTCAAGCGCCAGAGCACGCGTGTTGCTGAACTACTATGAACCAACAGCGAGCACAAGCAGCCAAGAAAAGATCATAAACTTGACTTATTCACATACATCACATGGAAAGTATACGTTTTTGTTAACGAAACGGTTTTATTACGAACAACAGCACTAGTCCATTCTCATCTCAGCAATGCTTAAAAAATAGAGACCTAAAGATTGATGATTTATGTTAAACAAACGATGATCATAGTATCCCAGTTAAAACAATCGCAGTGAAATGCATTGGATGTGTCAATAAAACATTACCAAATATTGCATCCAGTTGAAATGAAACGTGCGGTTGATTAATTGATACATGTTGTTTTTGTTTGAAATTCGCGTTAGAGTGTTGGTAGCCAACCATAGCGGCCTGTCAATACAGCCAAAGCTGGAACTTTACAGGACAACCATTTACAAACCATTGTGTGATTTGTGATATCCATGGTAATTCTGTTACCAGAAGGATTAAATTACTTCAAAAACAACTGTTATTTATAACAATGGTAAACGTATATGTACAAAAATAATGCTGCTTCATTACAATAAATATCTTAAGATGAAATTTTCTTTTTGCTTATGGACATATTTTGCAGTCGCCAAAACTGTCCACGAGTTTGATAGTAGTGGAAGAAGCTCACAAGCCGCTGGAAAGGTCAAAGAGCCTGGTAGGAAAGCTGTCGTGTGATTTGAATATCCAACCTTGAACCAAAGTGGCGGCGAGTGGTTCGAATTTAGTGTGTCAGCATTGACAAACGGTAAAAAAAAAACAAACGTGATGCTCTTTGGTCTCATCACTCGATGGTCGTCTTTATCTCAAAATAAAACTGGTTCGCATTCCATTTTGTTAGCCTTTCTACGCGTCCTTCTCACCAAGGTTTGATGCTTTACATGCGTTCACCGTGCTCCATGCCGATCCTTTGAAATTTCTACTCACAAATCGTTTCCAAGTAACCGTGATAATTTTTCACCCGCGGCAAGCTTTGCTGATGGGAAACAAGAGTGCTTGCTTGCGCTGGTTCTTGAAATCGAGCTTAAATTAGTCGTCTACATTCCATTCCGAAAACATCTTTCCACATCATCCACCTGGAATATTCGACCTTCTCAACCAAACACCGCCGGTAGGCGAGGCTCTTCACTGAACACTCTCGAAACGAAAGCCAACCAACCAGGGAGTGTAAATGAAAAAGGCAAATCAATTTCCTCGGTAATTCATCTTGAGCGCTTGTCGCAAAATAAACGATGCCGATTAGCCTACACCCGTAACAAGGACTTTCATTCGAACTGATTTGTTTTTCCAGTATCAAATTTCGCTGCCTTCGGTTGTCGTCTAGCCTGTTTTGTATTTTTGGGTGGTTTTTCTTTTTTTTGTACTTATGCGGCTCTCTTAACGCACAGAAAGTAAGTTATAAAGTTGGAAAACATTACTGAATACCCAGTTTTGGAAGAATGATAAAATAGAAAGCACACAGACTCCATTCTCTTTGTCAGCGCAGCTTCGCATGGCTCTAACAGATGGCGTTACTAGGCAATCGACGATCGCCAGCGAGTTCGTAAGCACAATTGCCGGTTTCCAAAGATTGCCTTACATTCTTTTAGGGTGGTTTCCCTTCTTGCTCTTTTCACCCGTCCTTTCCTCGTTCGAGGACCGAGCGGCAGCAAAATGCCAAAGCAAACATCTCACTTTTCTCCGAATCGACCTTTATTGTACATGTCAGTTTCCAGGGGGAGAACTAAGAAAAACACACCGGGAAGGACACCGATGGAATCGATTGCCCTCCGATGCTTACCGTTTTATTTGATCCTGAACAACATCCATACTCAAAGCAAGTTAAGCATCTATTAAAGGTACAGTGGGCAGAAAATTATGAATTTTGAAAAAAAAATCCCTATCCACAAAAATGTTATATTTAGTACAGTACAAACATTAAAGTCATGTAAATCGTCACCAATGGAAACAAAAAGGCAGCAACCAGCGTTGACTACAAAAAACTAATGCCAAATGGTATTTTTATCGTTTTTTTTTAATCCATTTATCAGTTAATTTTTATGTTTATGTGGGTCCTGCAAGTCACGGAATGTTATCACAAATTCTACTACACATCTTTACCAGGAATTGGAGAATGTATGTTTGTATATTTTTTTAGCATCTATTAAGCATCGGAATACCATATCGACATGCTTATTACACGCATTTCTGCTTATTATACACATTAATTCTTCTGACCTAAGAATTCGCGATGAAACGAGTGAGGACAGAATGAGTAAAGATTTTGTTTCTGAAAGTTTCTGTTAGATCCCAGTCTAAAACTCCTTTTTCCCGACGTACTACAACTCCTTGAAATCGAAAATAAAAATTAAATTTCTGGGAACAGTTTCTGAAGGCTGCAAGCAAGCATAACAGAATTAATCACAGCCTTTTATTGTATATCGCAAGCTCAAAAAGCACTCAACTCACATATTAGGCTTCAATCCGGCCGATCAGGGTCAGTTGGTGACGTCAAACGGATATTTCCAAGTGAATTTCCAATGAACACCAATCACCCCGATGAGATGGACTTGAGAAAACAGAAAGTATCGAAAAGTTCTACGTCAAATTTCAGTTACCGTAATTTGCGGGGTGTCAGGTAGTAGAAGGTGTCGTACATAATGCGGAAAATGGTCAACTCCGCATACTTTTCTGCCCTCCAAGTAATATCTCATTTCTATGCCCTTCTTCTGACCGTAACGACCATCTTTGGTCATACCTGCCCGTTAAGGGCTTACAAGACTGTTTCTCTTTGTGTACGTGGATAGTAAGTCCTCTCGTCGTCGTTCAGCTGCTTATTTGAGCAATAAGATATAAACACTTTCGTTGTCATCTGCCATTGCTTTTTACTACTATCAACCTGCGGATCTTTTAACACTATCCTCTTTTCACAAGCAAGATGACCGACTTGGACTATTTTTTGATTACTTTGACATTTTCGTGGACGCAGAAAACCCAGGTCGCAGCGCCGTTTAGACCAGCGGTAAGAGGAAGAACAGACAAGATCAATAAGTGTTGCTATATGCTGCAGTATGCGCGTTTAAAGAACTGTTTAATTTACACAACAAAACAATCTACACTATTGTGTCTTTGTATGAATTTACATAGCCTGTTCAACATTTTAAGAACTACATATACGTGAATATTAAGAGCATGTGAATACTGAGTAAAAACATAAAGTAATTATGATAAAGATTAGAGCTCCCGTTTTATAATTTGCATCATGCTCTAACTTATCCCACGTTGAGAAAATACCCAACGATAAGTTCGATAATATTTGATTCTATGTGCATTAGGATTTGCTTATTATTTATTTATTCAACTCTGTCAGACTTCAAGCGTCACGTACGATAACAGTAACGAACACTGTAATGTTGACTGATAATATTCTCAGGAACGATAAGAGCGGAACTGGGAAGACGAAAGATAAGCGTTCCCTGTTGGAGTGACGACAAAACGTGCCAAAGGTGAACATAGTTATCTGTTTGGCGGAACCACACCGCAACAAATAACCCATTGACCAAACCCAGTCATGAGGATTGAGGCAAAAGGCTTCGGTTTCATGTTCCATCTGAGCTCGTTTAGTTTCTTTTCGGTTTTGAATTTAGTTGAATCTTTGCTTCATTCGCCACATGCAACACTATTTTTTAAACGATATCCTGTATATATATATAGAATAAATACTAAATCACAGCAGTTATAGTTTATAGTTGAAAAAGTTCATTCCTTAAATGAACGTTCTTCTTGCTGGTATGTTGTAATCGAATACTCAAGACAATCGTGTTCAGCAACTGTCCAGAAATATAATTCTGCGAGAATAATTCGTGTGTACTGAGTCGGTGATTTCCTGTTGCTCTTGTCATCACGCCCCATTTGTTGGGTCAGGACACATCAATGTCCATTTGTTTTTCTTTCTAATACGCTGGTTCCGTGATATGCGACTGCATCGCAATAAACTTCTGCTTTTCAAGCTAAAAAAAGATCTTGTTTTCATTCAGACTTTAATGCCAAATCCGAATAGGATATTCGATCCAACAAGATCCATTTACACGCATAAATTGACAGTACTAGAACTTATTGAACTAAGCATTTCGTATATTGTAGAACTCGTTGTAACAAGAGTTTCATTCAAACGATAATGTTTACTTTTGACATACGGGAAATCCCAATTAACCAAATAATGGTGTGCTAATAACGAACTTCTGCTACAGATGATATTCGGTCTGCATACATATTGAGCGGAATGGATTGTTCCCCATGAAATGCAGAGTTTTTAAAATTTAACCCAACTCCAGCAACGTACTGAAAGATTTTGCTTAAAGCCAAATTTAAGTTTACTAACTTCTGCAGATGAGTGTGTTACATAAAATATCATTCTACCTATAATTCAATTACCGACAAACAAGGTAACAAAAGCAATTTGCTCGAAGCGGGTACAGAGATACTGTTTTTATTGCATGATTCCCGCGAAAACTTTAAAGCACACCTGCGGAGCAAACGTTTTAACTGGCAAAAATAGTTTTTACTTGAGGCAGATAATTACTTCCCCCACAATGTTGCATAATTTAACGAGAGAGGCTTAAGTGATGACAGAGGCAATAAAAATGACTCCTCTAAGTTAGCGCTAAATATTTTACGGTCATTTCAATCCAGTGTTCTACCTTCTGTCCGGTCACAGCACACAAAATCAACGATTTTCAAAGCGGTCAGTAGAGAAAGATGGGTTTTTAGAATTTGTGCTAGGATAATCTCGTTTCAAACATGTGTGTGGACTGTTCGGTTCTCGCTATGAACTTACCACACAATGGGTTTCCGTGCAAAAAAACATCATCCTAAAACCTGTCATCGAAAAAATCCGCGAGCAACCTCCAACTGCCGCGGGAAGGTCACATGGTCATTCAACAATCAACCAACACGAACCCGAAACGCGAACTTGCCAAGTTAGTGACTGTGAAATGACCGAAAACATGTTCCTATCTGTAAACTATGATTTGCTTAATTGCGTTCAGATTCTCGTGGTTTGGGTAGAGAATTTGGCGCTGAGCGTAGAGCACACGTGCACCCGAAAAATGGATTTGCAGCCTTTCGGAATTCGAAGCATCGATAAAAAGCATTTTTTAAAATGCTGTGTATAGCAGTCCAAAGTAGCGCACTATCATTGACACTAATGAGCCATCGGATCTAGTGCCATCGGACGAAAAACAAAAACGGCGGACGCAGTGAGAGACAAGTATCGATAGGACGCACTGTGGGATGCCGCTTAGGTAACGTGGCTGAGTTGTGCCGATGGACCAGGCTGGGAATGGGGTCACCGAAAGGGGGATTGGAACGCAAGAAGGACGTCGAAAGGAGCACGCCGAAGGAGTCAAGCAATGAGTGAGCGCGAAAGCTATTAATCTGACCGATACAAACGTTAGCATACTTTATCAGACAGGCCGCAGTTCAGTTCCCCGCCAAACAGTATCATCGTCTTGCGTATCAGCGGCTGATTTACTAGTTCTACGCACACATACACAATTTCACCAAAACATCCTGGTGGTGGTATCGTATGTAAAGCCAGAGATAAAGCCGGGTTGCCATTGATTTGCAATACACATAGATCCCCCAGCTCTCGCGAAAAAACTTGATTCCGAATTCATTGCCATCGAAGTTGTTTGATGAACATTTGAACACGTCTCACTCTCACGGTTCATCTCCCTAGGAAAAATGTATATGACGTTCGGCGAAACACGCGTAGCGGGCAATAATGGCGCGCACGCTTTTCGACCCCTTCGCGGGTCGGATTTGCGCTCCACATTTACAACCACACAACCTTACGTGTAGAGAGAGTTTAACACGTCCGGGTTCAGCGAAACGTCGCGACTTACTTAAGCAGCTCCATAGCATAGTGCCTCGCGTGGCCTGGCGAGCGCTCTTTTCAAAATCCCACACTCGGCTCGCGGTGGCGCAGTGAGCGAGAAAAAGCATAAAACAAGATGCTGCGGCCTCACCAACACACTGGACTGGTCGGCAATCGACACAAATAAAAAAAAACCAAATGGCAAGTTTGTTCTTCTTGCCTGCGTTTTGCTGGTGCTGATGTCGATCGAAAGAATTAATGATGTCATAGCTTCGCGCGATCTTGCCCTCTCCCTGCTTGTTTCTTGGTTTCTCCTTTACCCAATCTTTCTCGCTTTTCCCGCACTCTTTAACGGAAGGAATAAGTATTGTCTTTCGCGTCAATACGCGCCAACATCGCGTTTCATGATCGATTAAATAGTTTCTTGAATACAAAATGTTTAATTCTGTTCCCGTGGCTTTTTGACACTCCTATAGGTACAGCCAGACACACACTGATTCACACAGTACACCCCAAGCGCTCCGGTAGATTTGTTTCCCTAATTGTTTGTTTGAGTAGCGGAATTTTATTTTGCTAGTTCATCGACTGTGGACAGTGAAAGTATTTTATCTTACATAACATATAAGAATCTGGAGTGCAGTCAACACTCAATCTTCATATTCATCCTATCTGAAAAATAAAGATCGCTACCGAATAATTCCCTTTCCCTTGGTCACCTAACATTATGTCCTCACGTTCCCGATCGCCCTGGGGGATGTCAAGATCGAAAACTGCTGGCAGGGGGCCAGAGGCTTGTTTCCTCCTCCCTTTGTCCACATGGTAGCAATGCATGAACGAATGTTTGCCACACCAACAGGTCGACGGCGAAGAGCATCGGAACATGCTGCCTCAATTATGTTCATATCATTGGTGCTGCTTGTTTTCCTGACTAAGCATACCGCCGAGGTTGCCAGTTTGTCTCCCATATCATGTGAATATTGACACCCAATCATAACTGTTTACGACATCACTAAGAGCAAATAAAGTGGTTTTACATCCCTTCTTATAAAACGTTTGGTGCTGTAGGAGCTTTTATCCACACTTTAAATTAATTATTTTAAGTAAATCCGAGCTAACCAAGTCAAAATACCACATTTACTAATGCTAGCAAAACCCAACATTTTTCATTCTAGGTAAGCCTCAAACCGGATCGCCAAAAACTACCACTGCGAGGATTCAAAAAATTCGAAAGGACGTGAAAGTAAACCTACGAAAAAGTGGACGGTGGACAGGTTTTTTATTCGCGTACCTACAGACCTACACCTTTACCAAGTGGAGAGGACAGTGGTTACTGATATTGCAGGTTTTCTACCAGTTTCTGCTGTTGGCAGGTATTGCTTGCGTAAATTTGTTTTACTTTTACTTGCATTTAATGTTGCTCGAAAACCCCTTTATTCGTCGTGATCGCTTTTTCTCTTTATTGAGGTCCACTAGTGCTTTGAAAGTTCTTTATCACGTTGGTTTAGGTGATTCATAATAATTCATTGTTCACAACATCGTATTCCCGTTGCAAAAATTGTAGTCTAGTTTGAACGATAGTGAGAGACCCGTATATAAAAAAACCTATTTCGACCATATTCTTCGGAGAGAACTGAGAACTCACAAAGATGTTTCTTTTAACACTGAATACAAAAACCATTTTAAATCAATGTCTGTCTCAAACAACATTGGTTTCTCGAAATTCCAAAACGTTTGATGCATAAACCACATCAACATAACTATGATGGAATGGAAGGAAATCGAAGTCAGCATCGAAGGTAGTAAAATCAAGATATTTACCAATTCAATACGCATCGAATAGCCAGTAGTTTGTCACACGTGCGTTGTCGCCGTTAATATTTTAATTTTCTATTTTCCCAGTTTCTCTCACACCCATTTTATCGACAATGCTAGTGTCTTTAAATCCTTTTCAATCACATGCTTCAACTGCAGCCTCTTATTCAACGATACATTCAAAGCAAGAGAACCTCCGAAAAGCCGGTTTAACAGGCAATCGGACCACAATCGGACCACGGAGGTCAATGTGATGAAGGAACGCCCGGCTTTCAAGGAGTAAGGCTTCAGACCAGTGAATTTGCACTTTCTGCTCCTTGCTCTGCTCCTTGTGCGTCTTTCGTGTTATCCGTAGCACTGACCTGACAAGATTGAATTTTGTTCTATCCTGCCCTATCCATCATCGATCATTAGCCGATGCGGCAATGCAGACGACTTAGTCCAAGTGCTTTTTTCTGCACCACGATACCGCAAATAGGGGCTGAGTTTATTTAATGAGTTTAGCATAGAATGCTTTCGCGGGCCAGTGAAAAAAAAACGAGTAGGGTGAGGTGAAAATACCTGAGCAGTTTCCTCAGTTCTTGCCTCTCCATCGGCCTTAGAAAAATTGACGAGAAAAATTACCGGACGCAACAACGTGCACGAACACGTAGAACAGGTCAGCCTATGCGGGAAACGTACAACAGGCTCGATCAACCTCTTGTGCCACGATCTCCTCCCACCCTGGGCAGGTTGAAGTCGCCACACCACGCTATCCAATTTCCAAGTAGCGTAGAAACCAGTCTGAACCGCGTTCATGTTCCATGTTCAGATTTAAAACTGGTACACGCATGGAGCAACACAATGACGAAGAGCACGACGGACATAAGACGCACTGTTAAACGATGTCGACCATGCCTCACATGCCATTAACACGAGAACGTTCCAATGCGTCAAGAAAAATTAATATCTATTTTATCGAGCACCTTTTAATCGGTAACGCTGTCCTCGAGGGGAAGGAAACTGAACTCTAAATCCTGCTGAAGAACAGCGCCCGAGACTTAAGACCGGCAGGTTATCGGCTTCTCCTATGCCATCTCCGGCGGGTTCGATGAGGACGAAGCGATGGCAACGGTGTATGATGGTTTCGCTCTGAATTGCATCCTTTAAATTATCGATCATGTGTATTAACGCAACTACGTATCATAACGTCAGGAGGGCAAGTGTTATACGATTCATTATTGATTATTATATTTAGGCAATAATATCACTGCAAGAGAAAAACACTATGGTACCTTTCGTATGTACGGATAAAGAAGTATTGTCATTTCAGTTTTATTTCAGTAAACCCTTTATTTTCTACCATATGACAACGTGCTCGTTCGTGAGGAAAAGGCGAATATGTTTGGTAATTCACAGTTATCGTATGGTTTCGCGGCGCCAGGATACAGACAAGGCTCATTCTCTAATACCCCCCCCCCCCCCCCCCCTTCCCTCATCTTCATCCTCCTCCTCCTCCTTCTTCTTGCCTGTTCATCTGCTTTTCTCAACATTTTACTCGCTTTCGTGCTCGTTATTTTTTGTGTATTAGATTTCCGCATGTCTTCTGCATGTTATAGTACATTTTCTATTGGGTGTGCGTTGTTTTCACCCAACTCGTGAGATACACGAGCGAAGCTACCATGTCATGAACCCCCTAGGGAAAAGCGAAATGGTCTTAGCACGGATGGCAGGAGGAACAGCACCACATAGCTACGGCCTTGAAATTTATTCGCCATGGAAACCATCATAGAGGAAGGGATGCCATGAGCATCCCCTCGCCTGCCCGATCGAGGCTAGTGACGTTAGCTCGTGTTTGAACCTCGTTTGGCTTCCTCCTGTAACGGCGTCCAATAGACACGTCTGAGCGTTATTGTGTGTGCGTGGGTTTGAGAACCAAGAAAAGCCGAAGAAGAGCCCCACCAAAGCTTGGCGCAACTATAGCGATTGCCGCGAGATACGCGGAGAAATGCTCATTGCTAGCGCGCAGAGAGCAGATTGTTCTGGATAGCGGCATTTGAGCTGCCCATAAAGCAACTAACCAATATTCTAATAGATCCTCAAGAGCAACAAGCAGAATGAAAGTAGATTGAATTTCAATAGGTTGGTTGTCTACATGCTGTGCGCTTTAGTTTTTTGGCTACATTTACAAACCATATTCGAAGGACCTTCAGAGGAAAAGAAATGCTACGTTATAGGAGTAACACCTACGCAATCAGAAACATTGCAGAAGCACATCGCGCAGGTCGAGAAATAAATTTGTCTTGCAAAACAACCATCAGTTGAATCTTAAAATATCATTCAGCCCAAATTCGTTTGGTAAACAAGAATGAAGGATAACTTTTACAACCTATATTAAACTTACCTTCTGTTTCAATGTGAACAAGTGAATCTTAAAAGGCTTCACCGAAATATTGTAGAACTACTAGGCATACACATTTGAATTTTTCCATTTTGCGATTTATATCAACATCCTTTCCTCTGTCATGCGTTACGCTTCGATTTGCTATATTTATGCACGCACATTGGTCACACGCGGTACTGGGAACAAACTACCAAATTCTTGCATTCCACTTCTGCTACTTGGACTTCTAATGCAGTCTCCCCTGCTCTCTTCCTTACGCTTCCAGTCGTCTGTAAACACACTTCTTCGACTCTCGTTGAATTATCTGTAATCTGTTCTGTTTCGTATTATTCTTCCTTTCGCTTTTAAGCTTCGTATAGTCGCTATCAATTATCACTCGCTGTTTCCTTCCCCACTTGATAGCAAGTTTTCTCTAGCAGATTGTTACGTACCGTGTTTTTTAATGCCGCAAGCCACTGACCCTTTCAAGTAGATTATGTTTTGGTACGGTTTTTGCAAGAGCGTCTTATTGAGTAAGCTTCCACCAATCATATGGTTGGTATGATTGCTATGCCGTTTAAAGCCATCTACGTACCACCACCGGTGACCGTGATTAGCACAAAAGCACTTCACAAGAACCTTTTCAAAATAAACAAATTCCTCTGCTCGTCGTAGCTGTAGTATTTTTATTCTCCCTCCTTATTATTTGTTGTTATATCACTGTCAAGTGGATCTTCTGGACATTGTTGGCGTATCTCTCGCGACGAAACCTGAACTTTTTGCTAACGCGACGATATTCAACATTTTGATACCAAATTACTATTTTGCACAACTTCTACATACAAGCACTTGCATGATTCAACCCTGTTGCACAGTGCCACTATATCAGCTGATATTTTCACTACCTCCTACATAAACGGTCTGATCCTATGCTCCACTTACACTCCACGCAAATTTTATTACGGTTCAAGTCTACGATATTCACTAATGGCACATTAGAATTTGGCCACGTGCTATACACACTCGACCATGATTTTTAGGGTGTTTCACCACAGTCATGTACACCAGTTTTTCAGGAAGTGATTCTTACTTTGCACTGCAAATAAAAAGAACTGCAACTGCTAGTCACCAGGGAACTACAATCGAATGGGGAAGGCTCTTGATTGCAAGTCACAAGAAAACGAACCTCCTATGCGTTTTCCCCTTCAGATACGAACGAGACAGATCTCTCAGGATCAACCGCTTCATGCAAACAAACGATTTTTCTTCAAAACAAGGATTTCCACCGTCGTAAGTCGAATGACGACAGAGTGAATTTTCTGTCCACTTGTCGCTGGCACCTCGTGCACGAGAGACGAACGAGATCTCGAATCTGTCTGTCGTATCAGTGTTCTTCAAACAACGAAGGTATCGGTATTCCGTTGTCGAGGCGATTGTCAAAGTGTGACAACTCCAAGCAAGGTTGTTTGTGTAGCTATGCTTCTCCAGGTTGGTTAGTGTAGTACATTTTGGCAGAAAGGCCTAACTCCGCCATGGCCAAACACAATCCTTAATAGATACGCTAATTTATCTAGACTTTCTAGCATAGATACCATCTTCTTAAATCTTATTCCACGGATATTCGAATTTATACAAGAGTATGTACACAACATTGGACATTAGACATTTGGCAGAAAGCCGAAGGAATGCTAACCTTCACCTGTTCAACCAAAGTTACCTACATTAACGTTCAACCAGTCTACCCGGGTAGGCCATACATTTTGTATGGAAGATTCTATTTTCCTGCACTTCAGAGCAAATATCTTTTTATTGAGAACCATCTGTAATTCGTTTATTTTACACAGAATTGGAATTTTCTGTATTTCAATATGTATATCTTTGGTCTTTGCTCATAATTAACGAGTATCACCTCTTGTATCGTCGTACAAGAGGTGTAGCTACGACCGAAAAACCTCATTCACTCTTTTATCATTTGATGAAAATGCTATGTTTGGCACTTCTGCTCAATAAGGTCAAGATAAAGATACTTCAAAATACGATACGACCTCCTAGAACATGGTTCCTGAAGGAACCGTGGCCTCATAAATTGACGTGGCTATTGGAACTTTGTGAAGGTGAACTCTTGAGCTGGACAAAGCTGAAAAGATAGATTTGTGAAAGAATGACACTTTGCTAAAAACTAAACATTCCAAACAACATCATTATTTTACTATGGAAATAACGCCAGAAGAATTGAAAAAGAAAATTACTCTAGCTTTACAAATAATCGACAGTTACAAGTGGCTCATAGATGCATACATTGTGGTAAGGAATGTCAATTGATATGTAAGTTGTTCCGTTTTAAAAGTTACAGTTTTTTCAGGACTTCTATCACCATAACCACTGGAAAAATCTTCCTGCAAGTTGGATTTCATGTTTCCAGGATATTCCGATTAGACATTTATCAGAACTGCTATCTTTCGACGCAAAAGGCACTACGATGGCGGTATGGCCTCTGTCGATAATTGCTTTGAGGTCGCTATTTAATCGGTTGGCGCATACGAGGATAAAATCAGAGTGCACAACGCGTGAAAATACACTGGAAAAATCACAGATTAAAACTGTCTACCGGCAACGAGCTGCATTGTTTCAGAAGTCGGTAAAGCTGAAAAAACGTCATGAAATTGAACAATTCGCTGTCAACTGTTTCAACGAGATACCTGCTTATCACAAGACAATTGTTGATATTGGCTCTGGACAAGGAAATCTAGCCAGAAC
This sequence comes from Anopheles ziemanni, assembly GCF_943734765.1. NCBI lineage: Eukaryota > Metazoa > Arthropoda > Insecta > Diptera > Culicidae > Anopheles > Anopheles ziemanni. The sequence continues at coordinate 94,634,018 of NC_080705.1, forward strand.
CCTTGCCTATGGATTTGGGTTTCAAGTTTGCTGTATTGAACAGAGTAGCACTTTTGTAGAAACAGCAAGGTGGGTTTATTAGATCAAAGTGTTGAGTAATACGCAACATAATGTATTGTTTTGGCTATTGGTTTTTAGACAGAAGGATTTCGAGCTCTGGCATCGTCTGGTTAAATACGATCCAAACTTGGAAGCAACAATCGTACATCCAGTGCATTTGCACAGAAAAGTAAATCTGACCAAGATTGATTGCGTTGAGTTTGTGCAAACTATAAAACACGCGCTTAATATTGAAAAATCTGATGCAACCAACTTTGGCTTCGGTTTGGTCGGTCTTCATCCTTGTGGTGATTTAGCTCCATCCTTATTACGCCTATTTCTGGCCTGCCACGAGTGTCGCTTCATTAAGCTCGTGTGTTGCTGCTATATGAAGCTTACCACCTGTAATACCGCAGCAAACAATTCGCACAACGAGTATGGATTTCCTTTAAGCGAGTTTTGTCGTCAATCGCACGTATCATTAACCTACGAAGCCAGAGAAATAGCCTGCCATGCCATCGAACAGTATCGCGAAAAGTTACTCGCTAATTATGGTGAGCTTAAGATTCATGCTTACCGGGCCACAATTGAAACGATAATCGTTCGCTTGCATCCGCAACATAGGCACGCCGGGCTGAAAGGAGGAATTAAAGCGGATGAAAGCACCTTTCCTGAATACTGTCAACGAGCAGTCGCTGATCTTGGAGTAGTAATACCCAACGAAGAAGTGCATTCCGAAGAAACACAAAAGTGCCTTAATCGATGGGAGCAGGTAGTGAAGTTCTATACATTACGATTGATGTTTGCTCCTCTTGTAGAGACAGTCATTCTGTACGATAGATTACTGTTTTTACTTGAAAAAGGTACAAAAATTCGTTTAAGTCTGAAATCGCATCCATCAACCCATAATCTTCTCTCATTTCATTCGTAGGTACTCGCGCCCGAGTTGACGTTCTCTTTGACCCGTGTCTTTCTCCAAGAAATCATGCGATTACTGCTTTTAAATAATTACGTGTCCCCGCAATATATATTTTTTGTTGTCATATTCTTTATTAAGTTTAAATAAACATCAACTACTAAAATTAAATGACATAAATTGAATTTTGGAAAAGAACGGAAACATTTGCTGAATCTTAAGACACAGGATTTAAGCTAACAAGCCAAATGCTATAATGGTTTGTTTAGATCACAGTTCGCGCAGTTGCTACTGTAACAATAATTAAGATTTGCGATCCTCTTGCTAGGCTTCACCCATATTTCGCAATGGTAGTTCGTCCATACGTGGAATACTATTTCCAGGGCGAAAGCAAATAACGCGGGCCATTAGTATCACCAACAAACTGGTTACCAGAAGAGTGCTTACAATGGAAAAGATTCCAATCGAACTAGCGGTTAAAACCCTATTGCCCGTACCAAACATAGGCTGATTATATGGGTTTGAATCGAAATGTGCTTTATCGTTTACATTTACAAGCGCCTCCGTACTGAAGGTCTCTTGTAGCAACAAAGCATTACTTACTTTAACAATTCTTCGAAATTTGTGCACCATTTGGGGATTCAGTTCAGCTACGTATACTTCCGCCCCGTCACGAGTTACGGCAAGCTCGTGAGGGTTTGCAAATGCATGCAGTAAGTTGTTTGGTTGAAAGCTACCCACAACTCTTCCGGTCTGCATTTCGAGTATGAACCCTTGTACTGGTTTCACATCAATCGTGAACTGGGGTCCATTAATGATGTATAGCAGTCCACCATTCGTTGCAACATATTTCACGCTAAATAAACGGCCCCCGATATCGGGACTGGAGTACTGGGAATGATATGTTCCATTAGCAGTGTGAAAGCATTGCACCCGACCCTGTTCGCGATCAGCCACGCACAATAGTCCACGATCCGGGACTAGCGTGAGAGCGTGCGGAATCGCAAAAAAACTCTCCGGAACCGGTCCCTGGGGAAGCTCAAACGTACGCGTCAGTATAAAGGAATTACGACCCCACATCAGCAGTGGTTGTCCGTCTGGAGAATACTTTATGATACGCCCATTACAATAACCATCCGCGACAAAAAAGTCCCCGTTCTTCAGTACTGCCACGGAAGTGGGCTTACAGAAATGTTCCATGTCATGACCGGGCTCAAATCGTTGTCCCAGCACTAGCACAGGCTCTGATAACGAATGTTTTAAGTCAAATTTAAACACCTGATGAAGGGCAACATCCGTTAGCCAATAATTGTCCTCGTGGTCGATCGCTAGTCCATGAGGCATGTAGAATCTGAAAACCCAAAAGAAAATGTTCTTTAAAGCAACAAATAGCGTAAATAGAAGACAGAACTTACAGATTTTCACCCCATTCACGAATTATTTGGCCAGTAACGCTACTAAACGTTAGCACTGTATGCTGCGCTATGGGACCCTCTGTTGCGTTCTGAAAGCGATTTTCCGTATCGAACGATCCAAGCGACCATACGTGCGATGCTCGATGAAAGATCACGACGTTTCCGGTGCAATCAAAATCCACAGCCGAAACAGATCCCAGTTTTCGATCAACAATCGGCCAACTAGACACGTAGGCATACTCTGAATACGGATACACGACAACGAACATGCATAGTGACAAGAACCTTCCAACATGTACGTTTTTTCTTTGTGCTTACCGTGGTGATCGAACCGTGAATTGGAAGCAGTTCCGTTATTACTGGCGCTACTGGCTGCATCACGAGAAATGTTGTCCGCCCGAGCATCGATGGCATGAATAAAGCATACCAAAGAGACGCACAACAATAACTTCAGGAACGTTTTAGCAAACTTGAACCTCCGTTCCGAGATCATTTTTTTATCTAAGGAGACCATTACCGTCGGTTAGTCGGCAGTAACGTTCTTATCAGTGCAAAAATAACAAAACACCTTCGCACAGTGATGACTCGATACTCATTTTAAAGGCCGATCTATTGCGGATCCAGAAAAACGTCATATTTTCTCCGTACCACACTACATCACCGATGATCAGCAAGGTTTCCTAAGACACAATCGCAAAATCATTAAGATCTGAAATACATTTTGTACGTTTGCTTGTTTATTCAACTGTAGAGTTTACTGCGCTGCTAAGCAAAGCTTCCACAGTTCTTGTCAAACTGGCTAGTCTAGCGGCAGTACGTGCAAGTAAGACACCTGTCAATCAGGGCAAGCATACAGGTATTGGAACCGGAATCGAATAGAAGAGCCGTGCCAAAGCCGGTTGAAAGTCTTTATGGTGTAAACTCTGGTTCAATAAGAAGAAGAAGTTATATGTAGTTTTTTTTGTAAAAAAATCTTTCAGTTTTATTTTTTATTCTGTTTTCTTAAACACATCTTTTTAAGTTAAGATAACATTCTTCATTTCTTTGCATTCCGAAATGTAGGCAAAAATTGTCCGACGACTTTTGAGCTTACTGTTACATCACACTGTCATTTCCTTATGTTGCACTTTTGTCCATCCAATCATTACATATTAGCAGTATACTTTTTAATAAATTTACACATCGAGAAGTGAAATATAATACGGTCTTACTATTCATAAATCACATAATTACACAAGACATATTGATATACGCACGCTGGCGATCTGATCGTCGATTTTGAATTAACTGGACTCGGTCGTTAGAAAAAAAATAAAACTTAACTTACATAAACGACAAATCGATCTGCTTTCGGTCACCCAGCGACACATTGGTGACAGGCCTGGCACCAGGATGCGGATGCAGAGAACGGAATTGACTATTCAAATGTTTGTTACTTTAACGAAACGAATAACAAAGCACGAAACAAACATTCACAAACTACACCGACATCGGTCTGTAATGGAAATACTGAATAAAATCACTAGATGTTAGCCGTAGTATTAATGGGCGTAAATATGATTCGTGCTGTGCGCCTTCCGTTGGTTACAACTATTTATCCGGTAACTTGGTAAATACAGATACGATACTTGTATCTCTTCATTTCGGGGAAGGAATTTTCTCCAAGAAATCGAGCGCCAGGACATATTCAACCTCTTCCAGGCATTGCTTGGTGTCCTTCTCAGTGTCGCTGTACGAAATATGCGATGGCCAACGCATTGAAAGTGTTGAGAAGAAACCGTACAGGTCTTGCAGCGTATTTATCGACTGGCAGGTCAGCATTATGTGATTCCCTTTCGTTGTTTGCGTTTTCTGCAAAAGTTTAAATTTAAGTAAAATATTATATGTTTAAAAGAATTCAATTTCACTGCACATTTACCGGTGAATGCGATGTGTATCGTAGATCCATCAGGTGAGATATTCTTGAAACGTGAGGAACAAACGACACCTTTTTTTCATCATACCCTCCGGCTTTATGGAAATTTTCATTTTGACTGCTAACGAATGCCCAACGATACCTTCAGGACGAGGATAGGATAGTATACATTAATACTCTTTGAAGTTTTTCACAAATAGGATAATTACTTACATTTGAAAGTGAGGCAAGATTGTGGCAGGCAAAACACAACCTAGCTCCAGTAGTTTGGCAGTCTCCAATTGCACCATGCGCCAGTGAGGGTGTCCATAGGAGTACAATCCATTGCTCGTATTCGTTACCCAAGCAGTATCAAGGCCAGACAGCATGCGGATATGTTGACTAGATATGTAGCCAAAGCAAATGAAACAATAACAAAAAGAAATGTTTAATATTTGATTTTACACCTCTGAATTTCCTAGTAAAGCTTCTAAAGTGTCGATTAATTCAGCCTTAAAACTTTCCTTCATTTTGGCCGCAGTTAGATCCATTAACAGTAACTTTTTCATATTACCTCACACAAAAAAGCTTCTTACCTTGATTGAGATCTGTATTTTGGTACGTTTGAATTCGGTTTCGGTATTCAAATGGCGACACACAAACAACCAATGAAGCAATAACAGTGATTGTGGTGTGTGGGACAGTAGAAAAAGACAAAAAGAAGTTTATTATACTTTATCTGCAATTGATGAAAATAAACATGTAAATCCAACACCATCTAGGGTGGTTACACTGTCGATACAAAAAGGACAGACTAACCAAACTAACCCGACAGAAGTGATAGGAGAATAAGGAAACTACGAAACAAGGCATGTGGAAGTTATTAGCATAAACTATGCAATAAGTCAATGATATACAAATTAAACTAAAAAAGAGACAGTGGGTGAAATTAAAGTAGGAAGGCAAAGAACAGTTCATTTACTATTGCAAACGGACAGCCTTACCTGAATTCCTCTGTGTCAGTCATTAGCTCCTGTTCAATAGATAGGAACACTTGCACCATCTCGGCGATAATGATTGGCCATAAGCTAGTAACATGATCAGCTGACATACGCAGCAGCAACACACGGAAGCAGAGAAAGACAGCTGATTGAATCAATGGAACCACTTGTGGCAATCGCAAACTGTTTGCTAGTTGTTCTGGGAATGAAACGGCGAAGTATAACAACTATTTTATAAAAGTATTATCCAGTTTTTGATAGAAATGTGTATTATTACCTTGAATCTCGGGCATGTATTTATGATACTGATCAACTTCACTACAGAATATAACAAACGCAAGACGCTTTAACAACAACGCTCGCTGTTCGTACTCTTGTTCTTTGGACGTAAATATATTCAACGTGCCAGTCTGGGCTAATGGTAATCGGTCTGAAAAAGGGGGTAGAGTAGATAAAATAATAGCGTAATGCCTAAACCTTCGTTCGATTTTCACTCACTCATAAGATCTCTAAAGGTAGTATTATCACAGGTCATCAAACTATCGAGGATAGTTTTCCAGTACGGCAAGCAGCGGCTGTCCATCTGGAAGAACGACGAATCTAGCAAAAGGTCGAGAGCATCCTTCCGCCATGCTTTTCGCATGTACTGAAAAGATAAATCAATGCAGTATCTGCTGTTAGCTTAGGCTGTTAGAAATCTGGCGTTTGTAAGTTTTACCTGGTATGTGCTCAGGCTGGCAAGCAAATTCGAGCAAGCATGGAAGGTCGGAATATTTTTAACAGTGTGTGTCTTGAGGTAAGGCACAATGTTGTACATAACGCCCGTGACGATCGTCGTCACTTTGTCTTTCTCCTGTGAGCTAAATGCTACATCGAGCAGTGACGCGAGAATTGCCGCGAGGATCGATTGCGCTTGTATAGAGTAGTGTTGGTTGGAAGGTAGCAGCAACCCATCCTTTCCGGTACTTTCCAGCGAACCAAACTCTTCCTTTACCGAGAGATTGCGCCTCAGCCATGTTGTCTGCTCCAGGCAAGATCCGGCAACATTCGAGACTGCTTCTACTAGTCGCGAAGTGACATCATGCAAATCACGAAGATCTTTCTTATCCGAGAACGGCATGCTAGGACATCGCTGGACGAATTCATTCAAGATAGAAAGCGCCACAAATTGAGCCGTTATTTGCAGTGTCAAACAATCCTTCAATAAGGCGTACAGTGAGCTCCAGCAGTCTGTGTATTGCGCGGGCGAAACACCCGATATCAGGAAGAAGTACAGCAGCTCTAGAGCGCTCACCTCCAGGTTCAATCCGACTGGCGGTTGATAGATCGGGGGCGGATTCTTGATTACTTGGTGCATTGTTTGAATGAATGAATCGACCGACATGATGCGTATTCCGGTAATTAGCTTAACTAGCAACAGCTGATTTTCTCCCGCCTGTGGCAATGCTTTCACCATTATGTCAAAGAAATCGACGTCCGACGTTTCGCTTCCTATACTGCCACCATTCGCCACGGATTCGGAACCTCCTCCCACCGCAACGCTGTTGCTACGCTCATGCCAAGCGACCGATATCGCAGTCAGAAAGTTTGTTCCATAGTGCATCGAAATTGGGCTTAAAAATTCCAACAACTGATGCTTCACGCGGCGAAAATCGCTTATGCTTGTCTCCCAGAGGGTAGCTATCGTTATGATGATTCTCGGCAGGTGACTTAGTATCGCCGTCTTAGCCACCTCCTGGTGATTTTTTTTCACCTGCTGATTAATGCCCCCACTAAGGAGCGACGAGGAGTACGATAGGAACACGTTCACTATGTTGTTGATGATCTGGCCAGATTGGTTCGCCGTTGAAGAAAGCAACGACCCATTACTTGCTGCGGATGGATTGAAGATGCTCGCAAGAGAAATTTGCTGCGAACTATCGAGAAGACAGTAGTGTGCCAGCACCGTCGTCGCTTCGAGCTGGGAGACTATGTAATCAACCGATTGGACAAGGATTCGCTCCCTTTTCGTCACACGATCCAAGTTACTGCACAGTTGATGGATGACACTGATGACTATTTTCGTCAAATTGGCCGGGGGCAAACAAGTAAGGCACGCGGTCATCATGTCCGTCCAATTTTTATGTACATGCTGCAAACGATCGCACTCCAATGCTGCTAGGATCGTCGATAGAAACATCGGTTGCTGTGCTAGGAGCTGGTTAGGAATGTATCGGTACGTTCGCTTTGTTTCAGGCGCAACCCTTGTGGGAGAACTGTTCGAAGACGCGGAGGTCGCTGCCAGTCCACCACTTTTCCCATTCCCTTCACTCCCACCTTCTGAGCGCTGAAGCGTAATTTCGTGCTCCAACTTCAACACAGCCAGCAGCAACCGCAACAGTTCTATCTGATACGCCTCAGCATTTTGACGAGTGCTTTCTGGATCACTGTATCGCAGAACCTCGTCCGCTGGACACGTGTAACCGCCTGGGCTAGTAAAATAGTTCACCGACGAAGCCAAACAGTAGAGTACAATTTTCTGCACCTTGCATTTTTCCATGAGATCCGCCACGTAGTTCGCAAGGTTCTTTCCAACGTCTTTCACCACCGCAAGTAGTTCACCGAAAAGAGTAGTCATAAGCTCGATGCATTCCAGCTGAATCTTCGCGTTTGTGTTGAAATCGTCCCGTGAAGGCTGGCGTCCTTTGCTATCCTTACCTTGATCCGTCTGATAGCTTCGCGTATAGTATAAAAGCACAGTGAGGATCACTTCCAGATACATACTTCCTCTGTACAAATTATGATGCTCGGAATCGTCCCGTGCCTCCGTGAAACCTTTGCCGAAGATATTACGTCGGTGTCGTAACAGAAGTGACTTTATTTGACCACTAGAAACAGAAGTCGTTACCGACAAGCACAGGAAAAACCGAGCATCATTCGTGAGAATGTTCCGCAGTGTTTCGATGGTGTATAGGATCTGCTTTGTGTTAAACACTGACTCGTATACGAGAAAGTGCGTATGAAATGGATACAATTTGCTACCATTGCGCCAGCTGTTGATGCGCGTGAATGTGACTTTCGGGACCGGTTTGTCTTCCTCGCCATGATCATCTCCGACGGACGTTTTACGTTCCTCCGCAGCCGTGTTCATAGTAGTAGTTGTCATTGTGATACTACCATCTTCGTTCGTTATCTCATCAGACGTTAATGTTCCGTTCAGGGATGGTCCATTGGTTAACGTGTACGAAGAACCCGACAGCAGCGAATCGTCACCGACTCCCGAGCCCGAAATGTTGCCCGATGAAATAAGATATGTTTTGCGATTTCGGAATCGATCGCTGGACTTGCTGATAAAATCTACTATCGGTCCCTCTTCCACGAATCGTTTGATCTGTTCACTGTCGGTATAACCTTCCGATCCGCGCAGCACACGACTGATCCTTTGTTTTCCGCGCCCAAGAAGTCCATTGCGTGGATCAGTTTCACTGTCGTTCGTATCGTCCAGATCGGAAGTGGATCGATGGAATTCCTTTTTGAAGTGGTAGCCGCCACTACTGCAAGTAGCAGCTAATGAACTGGGCTCTGAAATGCCACTGTCGGCATCAATTACGGTCCCGGCAAGCAGTCCCATTGAGTTCGAACGGTTACGCATCCCTTTAGCGGTCGCTAGCTGCTCTGATTCGAGAGGATTGATGATAACGGAAATTTTCCCATACTGGCCTGCATCGTCACCAGTTCCGGATGTCAAACAAGTTGAATGCACTTTCTTCACGACGGACTCGTTCGTGACATAATTTGATACGATCAGCTGGCCACCATTGCCAGGCGTGCCGGCGCGTCCAATATCACCACCCTTCGAGCTGCTACCACCACTTCCACCACCACCAATTGAGACACCAAAAATCTTTTTTTGAATCGATCGAATGGGACTTCGCTTTTTAGTCAGACCAGCAGCCGGATCCATATGATATCGTATTTGACCATCCTCGGAGCTGACGGCGAAACAGGCTTGATTCAATTGTGCATCAGCATCCACAAGCAGTTCCCTTTCCCATTCTCCGCTAACCGATCCATCCTCTTGTCCTCCATCCAATGTACCTGCTCCTAAGCCTCGAAGACGTTTGGGACAAAAAATACTCATTCGTTTGGTGCTTTCATTAAGTAGTGTTTTCAACAACAACTTTAAAATACGACCTATATCGCCACGCACCAGAGCTTCTCGCAGCCAATTGGCTGTTTTCACTTGGATTGATACATTTCGGGGCAGGGTTAACGAATCGAGCACCAGAAATAGCAGCTTCTCAAACTCATTCCCATGGTATGTATCACGGCCGAGCTTCCATAGGAGTTGAAATTTGCGAAACCCATCCGAATCGATCTTTAGCTCAGACTTTGCCAGCACGGGTATCTGCCACAAAGCGTGAAGTGCTGACGAATCCTTTCGCCGAACGGTGCGTTCAACCAAGCCGCGGTAATATCCTTCTGCACATTCACCATCTGTCTGTGGAACGAGTATTCGATCGATAATAACGTTCTCTGTGAAGCGGCTGTCAAGGCAGTTGTGTATACGATACAGGAGCAGGGTAATGTTTCGTGCCTCTACGCGCGAAGCGTCCAGATAGTCCCACAACATTGTAGTTAGTACCTGAAACACCTTAGTCCGTCGTTCAAGATAGTTCACGTGAGACAGCTTTAGTAGAGGCATCATTAAAACAATCGTTTTTCCACTGCACGTTTCTTTGGATGATTTTTTCCCATTTGTCCGCAATAAGCCTATCATGTCGATCAGTGTCTGGGCGGCAGAAAGTTGCGTGTCGAGGTCGCTGACAAAAATCGCCAAAAGAGAAAGTGCTTTCAACCATCCAGGAACATCATCAATTCGCTCCGTGACTCCAGTTTCGTTGCGATAGCTCGGGAAAGAGGACATTTCCGTGAGAACATTACAGGCAAGCTTCAGTGCGTTCCTTAGCGATTCTCCAATGGGGGCGCGGGCAACTCTGGCTAACATTTCATTCCCACGTACCAGTTGCGTTATCTCAAACTGTTGCCTTCCTCCTGCAAGAACGTCTCGACTCCGTTCTTCCATCGATGGCGGTACTGAGGATCGTCCATCGACCGATTGTATCAACATAGCAGTCAGTTTGGCGCGGGAAGATTGATGATTTAACGATAGTATTCCGAAAATTTCCTCCAGCTCCGGTGCCAGAGCATTTATTACCACCAAATCCTGATCGTACGATGGACCGCCATTTGTCGAGTGATCGGAGTTGTCGATAAAGAGGTTCTCCTGTAGGCTTACTTGCTCCGAAGACAAGTGTTCTGGCTGAACCAGCAGTTTTCGACACACATACAACTCAAAGAACGCCACATACTGTCTAATACATCGATCCAGTATGGGGCAGTCGGGTAGCTGGGCGATAGCAACTCCACCGCTTTTGACCGAAGCACACTCCTCGGATGAATGCACCTGGATTACAATGCCTCCAGCACTAGCAACTCCTGTCCCTTCCATAGCATTGCTATTGCTGCTTCCACTGCGGCTACTGTTGACGCTACTGTTGTAACTGCTACTGTTACTGCAGCTAGTGGTGCTGCTGGCGCTACTGTTGCTACTACAACTGAAACGCTTGCGATCGTTGGCCGCTTCACCGTCCTTTTCGGTAAGTTCACTGAAGTCTACTGCTTCTGGTTCATGTTTTAGGTCGGGGGTCGAGCTTGCCCCGCAAATTTTCTGCTCCGACCGGTTGATCTTCGCTTTGCTTGACTTTAGCGATCCCTCACGACTAGTGCTTAGCTCACTAAGCTTACTGTAGGATTTCGATTTTTTGTTCTTTTTACTATACTTCCCACTACTTCCGCTACCGCCACTTCCCTTCTTATGGAGCCCTTGGCTTGAACTTGATCGCTGAAATGAACCATTGGGCACCGTCACCTGCAGCGAGCTTTCGTGTATCTTTGAATCACTGCTGCTCTTCTCGAGACTAGCAGCGGCCTCCTTCGCCGCAGCCACCTGCTGTTCTTCTCCCTTGCGCGTGGACTCACTCACGCTTCTACTACACATTGAAAGGTCAAACACTTTTTCCGACATAATCATCGGTTGGATTTTCGAGACGATCTTCACGCACAGGCGCAGCGACGAAGCCACCTCAACTGAGTACATGTTACTGTCGTATATCGTGAGCATTGATATAAGAGACAGCAAAAATTTTGGCAAATGTACGCGTGTCGTCTCGTTATACATCTCTAGTGAGAGGGTTTCCAGCAGGAACTCTGTAAGATGGCATACTTCTACGGTGCCGGGCGGACCTGAATCGATCTGTATAAGGTCAGCATCTGTGGAGTGTTGACGTTCGGTGCGAGTAGCCGCCTCCCGGTACAGGCGAGACATATAATTCCATATATAGGACGGGTCGAATGTAGAAAACAGCAAATTGGCTGACTTTTGCACCTCCAGGTTGCCATTGCACAACGAAATTGCACGAATGATGTCGCAGAGCACATCGTCCAGAATGCGCAGCCCAATTTCGGCCTTGTCGAGTAGTGAAATCAGTATCCGATACGGACTGAGGTCGAACGGTTGTTGGGTTATGCTTTCTTTCAGCACCATCTTGAAGGCAGCAATTAGACGGCGCTTTGCGTGTCGCTCAAAATATGTATTAGGATCGTACAGCTCTGTATCCTTCGAGTTTCCGCCCCGGTGCAGATGCTTGCCCATGCTTGTGTCGGAACCAAGAAGCCAAGAGTACAATCGTCGATTAAGCGACATATCCCGGCGCAGGATCGTGTTGAGAGCCATTTTGACCAGTTTCGTCGTATATCTCTCCGACAGCAGTGAATCGTGCATCGGAAATGCCAGTAGAAGAAACTCGAGGGTGTTTCTCTGCACGAGAATGATAGCATCACTGAGGCAGCTACATAGACCGTTTACCATCAGTTCCTCACTGTTTCCGGTCAGCTCTCGCTGTACCGCACAGGGAAGCTTCTTATCGTACCGTTCGAGAACGTACGTGATTGCGGGCAGCCGCACAGATGCATTCGTCACTATGCACTCCCATAGGCAGGTATAGAAACATTCAAGCTGAACCGCGATGCACACTTTGTCGAGCAACTGATTTGTACGCTCGAAATGATCCTGGCCGGCTTCCAAGCCCGGAAAAACACCGCTCAGGAACCCGCTCAGTGCCGGCCGTAGCTTTTCGCCTAACGGTACAAAGTATTTCTCATAGATGGACAGTAGGGCAGGTCGCACGTTCATTGCCGAGTAGCCTAGCAAAGGAAAGAGACCAGCGCTGTAGATGAACAGTTCTGACGCGAGTCGCTCAACGCCAATGTTACTGAAAATCACATCATACGACTCTAGCGCTTTCAGATGCACACCCGATGGGAGGGCTGGGTGCATGCATTGTGCCAAACGCTTCGAAATCTTTATCCGACGCGGTATGATCTGATACTGTGCGTTCGAAGATATCACTTTGTTCAATTTGCCAAGTGCAGAGATGAGGTCTGCCCATTCGCTAGAGTATTCAAAATTTTTCAGTGCCTTATCGATGTTGGAAATGTACACCCGATACTTGGGCTGCTTCATCAAGTCGTACTCCTCCATCAAACCCGACCCTGTTGTCGTATCCATGATGTCGTTCCGAGTTCCGTTGAATATCACTAAAACAGAAAAAAACATGAAATTTTGTTAAATAAAAATGCAAGAAGCAAGTGGATCAAACACATTTGTTTGTCCTATTATGCATGACGACGTTAACGTGATACATTATTCTGACGGAAACTATTATGCGTCCTATCCAACACTGTATTTGATGCTTCTACCGTAACGATATTTGGTAACGATGCCGGTCGCAGAAAACGTACACAATTTGATCAAGCGAAAAAGACACACACAGTATGGTATGAATAATATTATGGAAGCAAGCAACACTCAATAAGAATGATAAGTGTTGTGCGTTAACCGACTGCGTATCGCTCAAACTGGTTCTTTTCTACGATAGATGATACGAAAACGACGACTATCAGGAGGAGGACGAGAACGACGGCGGTAGGTAAATATCCTCATCGCGAACAAATCGATGTTGATAAGAAAATGGCGAATACAGCTGAACGTAACTTCGTGGTGAATGCTCGATTTTGCTCTTCAAGGTTGTGCCTCTATAGTGGCTTGCTTAAAAGAACCCGATAGTTGTTGTTTGCTGCAGGTTTTGACCTACCGAGTCTCTTGGCCCGAATGGAAATATGGCGTTTCATCAGGTTGTTTTTGTTAAACGCAAAGAAGTAGACTCACGAAAAACAATTCCAACACGACACCACGGGAGATGCAGTTATAAGCATCACGTTGGTTTGGTTGTCGGTTCGTTACTAAATGATTTGCCCCTCTATTGCACCGGATTTCTTCCTGTCACAGGGTCGCGCGCGAGTCATATCAAATAGAAAGGTGATTAACACGCTCATTGTGTTTGATGGTTGAGGCGATTTCTGTGTGATTCACTCCAGCAAACTCGCACAACGATAGAGCTGATTGGGAACTTCGTTTTTAAAGTGCGGAACGACAGGGTATGCACTGGGGGTGTAGAACACATACCGATAGTGTCTGAACCCGAACGGAACAAAAACGGAACCATGGGCAGCGCGATGTGGGATTGGCATTTGGCGAGGGTAAATTAGAGCAAACAGTAAACCATAGTGTACAGTTATACAGTACTCCCCTTTCCACCTTGTTACGCCTTTCCTCTAAAGCAATTTTATCTTGAGTGTACGACTGGCACTATGGCGACCACCCACCTTCTGCCCAATCGGATTACATGCACATCGCTGCTGCTGCTGTAACTTACTTCCCGGAGTCAACCCGTGCGACGCATCGTGTGGTTACGGCCTGTACTGTACCTGTTGGCCTCCCTATACAGCAACGTTGGGGATCTTTCCAACTTCATTAAAATGTAAACTTCGCTATACTTACGTGTCGCTACACACTGGATAAACCACAGCCGCTCTCATGCGTTACGCCGTCGTTCCCTTTGACGTGTTTGCAAAACACTGCGTTTCACGTCACTTTTGTTCGACCTAAGTTTTCGCACTTGATCTACTTTTTCTTTGTGTGGTCTACTTTTACGCGAAAGTGCCCAAACTGCAACAATTCTGTTTGTTTGGACATCCCAATTCGAATGAAATCATTACACATGGAGAGGTAGCCACATCGAAACAATACACCAACAATTATTACACACTGGGACCTTTTTCAACTGCTACAGCTAGATTTGCGTGCCACACAAATTGCGAAGATGCGAAGTGTGGTAAAAATCGATGAAATTGCTGCTGCTCCTGCTGACGACAAATCAAGACTGTTCTCGGTAGCTCCAGATAAACAAGCACTTGACAGTTCGTTTCCACACTGATGACCGACTCGCTTGCTTCGCCCAGCGAATGGTCTTATTTTGTTTAAGTGTTTCACACCGTAAACAATTTGGCAATTATCTGTATCGTGGTCATAGGAATTTACACTAAATGTTTCTTATGGAATGAAGATTTTCGTCTTTGCTGTGCTATTTACATTTCCATCGAATCACTGGCGGATGACAAGCAGCAAAACCAAAGTCCATAGAAATAAAGGTTAGCTTTTGGGGTATTGACCAAAGCTTCTGTCAAGGTTGATTCGTTCATTTTTTACGGTTATTTGGGAACCCTGTATGCTCAAATTTCTTTAACATTTTAAAATCAACTTAAAGTAGAATTTCACTAGATTGGTTTGGGGGTTTCTAAGCGATTCCTCCCACGGAAGCTAATCAATTTCAAAGGGTGCCAAATAATGAACTGAATACAGTGTGCTTTTTTTAAACGGTGGACCATTTAGTTGTCAAGTAGCACTTAGACTAGGCAACCTATTTTTATCTAACGGTGGTTTCTAGAATATCAGTTATCCAGATTATCGAGAATACCTACACATTTACTGCTCAAATGTTTGCTGCACAAGTTTTATTAATTAAAATATTTCGAAACATCATACCCGCGGTTCCTGCACAGGTTGCATTCAATCTGCACACAATGGATAAGTGTTGGACCATTGTGTATAAACGCAATGAGATCTTGCTATCCGTATCGACTAGCCTTGGTATTTTGGAGAACCTCACTTCCTCACTATCTTTGGCGTTGCACAAGCGGGCTACCTTCTCAATTTCCTGGTCCCCTGGTATCAAGGGTCGGATTTTTCGCTCGAAAACTGCTGGGCGGCTAGGCCCCAGTAACGAATGGGATCGAATGTGCAACCTCCGGACAGGTTCTTCCACCCTGTTATCCAGGACCGAAATGTTGGTGCGGGAATACCCCGGTGCGGGCCAGTCAAATCGGTTCAAATTATAAAAACGGATAACCTAGAAACCGGGAGACTATTTTCGGATACATGATAATGATCAAATCAATTTTTTCGACTTGCGACTATTTTATTATAATTACAGAATAAGCATTTTTGAATTAAGTATTCATCTTTGTTGTAATTTTTCTTTTTTATTTGCTGTTACATTTCTGGAGTGCATGATTTGTTAAATTTTTCGAATATCCTTTTCCCTCCACGCCCTTTCCAGCAGTACTTGTCCTTAGAATGGGAATTTTTACTTTGCAGTTTATCCGCATGAAAACTGCAAAACTTGCGCTTGGTTCGTAAAAACTACTCGAAGCTGATTTATGTTTTTCGTTCTAGACATTGTTTCTTTTTCCCTTTCTAAAACATTGGACAATTTTGACTAGATGTGTATGTTTTTCTCTATATTTTGTTGAGTTATGATGGGTACGTTCTGTATTTCACTTCAAAGTTACATTGGTGTGTCTGCATTGCGACAGTGAATGCAGATACTTTTCATTCCCATATTTTACCATCTGTTGCATGCATGTATAGTAACGCGTTTCTACCTATGCCTGATAAGTTCATTATTTAATCAAAATGTTTGAGGAAGTGAGCTGATACATTGATGCTATTTTAATAAGGTGATTTTAATTTAATAGAAGCTATTCGATATCTCTCTCCACGATGACCGCCATTATTACTGCGTGACGCGCTTCAAATACTAATTGCTTTTCTAGAAAAATAGTTTTGCTCACTCCGCTCATTATTTTCGTTTTAACACTTTATTTATGCTCTTTAGATATCATTCTCAACTCCAGCAGGTAATAGATTGGATTTTTTTTTGTAATCTCATATTTATATAATCCTCATCAACTGCGATCTTCCTAATATTTGTAATAATATGTATATTGTTGACTCTTCCTCTATCAGGGTGGGAGGGATGTGCGACGGAATGGGATTTTTCATAGAAATTGGATGTCTATGGACTAAGAACCTTCCGGATCTTAGAACAATACACTCCAATGAACTTCTACAATGTTTTAAAATACTAAATACCGACTGCATATTTACGCCTTTTTCAAGGAATTTGATTCATCTGTTATTTTCATACTATACACCTCTAATCATTACACATTATCGAGCAGCACCCCATAGTATCTTTTACAACTTCTAGATGCATTGCGCCTAATAGCAAGAGAAAGTGAGAAAGCAAGAGTACGCGTCTGCTATGCCTACACTTTATTTATATGCAATATTCGTTGCTCCTCTTTCCAACGTTCCTGAACAACAGTGTAATAGGACAAAATTTTAATATGAAAAACTGCCCGCTCTACCTTAGCATGCATGAAGAATTAGATAGGTGAAAGCAAGCGAAGAAACAACGAAAACATAACACGACCATAGCATAAATAAACAAATACGAATTTCATTTAAAACTATCGATTGCTTTAAACGATATGAATCATTCCACTTTCACTGGTGAGCTATACGTTCGTTATATGTAAATACATAATAATCATTTCTTACATAGAAAGCGTCTCATAGTCGATGTACTATTATCAATAAACAAATAACAAACGCTATAGAATCACACAAATATCCTGCGAACATAAATTATTTCGGAAAAAATAATAAGAACGTAGTGATAAGCTATAATGTCGTACTACTCAGATAATACAACTCCCTACCGATAAATCGTTCTAATAGCTTGTGCACTGAACTGTATTTTAGGCGCGGCTGATAACGTGAGTGAGAAAAATATCAATGGAAAGTCGATGTTCAGTTTGGTATAATGTTAAAACTCTCATCAATATCCTCATTCGACGATATGAAAATATTATTCCAAATGCAAAATGAAAAACGAAAATTTTGATTCTGCAAAATATATTACCGTAAAAACTAAGTAAAACATATTACCCTTAATTTAAACAGTCACTAAAATTACACTTTCGGTTTCTCTAGTGTCACATTCTAAACTAAATCACAATAACATTCGTTCGAAGTTCCTAATTTAACATTATAGATTGATAATCAATACAAAATAATATGATGTAATCCACAATTTTCGTAAGCACAGAAAAGAATGGACTATAGCTCACTCTTCATTTCCCGTTGGTTATTCCCTTCACAAGGGCATTGCTGGTGCCGACATATTGCTTAATTGTTAATTCAATGCTTACATTAATTTTTGATCTATTGCAAAAAACACTGCATGCAGATGAAGTTTTGTGCAAGTCTTGCGACAATTTTATAAGCGAAGCCCACATAATAAGCTCGCTCTTTATTTCCCATTTGCAGAAGATTCCCATTTACTAGTTTGCTTTTCAAGTGAACTTCGCATTAAAGAAAGCAGTGTAGTAGATTAAAAAATAAAAAACAAACCCCCCCCCCCCCCCCCCCCCCATCCTTAGAACACTCAACGTACAGGTCACCGTTCTCACTACCCCCATTTTTATAGCTTGTTCATCACCTGTTTCGAACTATTTAAGTTGGTGTTATGCTGATCTAACCGTCGCTCTTTCAATCTAAATCACGAGTAAATGATTTTTTACCGATTCACTATGCTTCTAGATGTTTTTCAACACATGTAGCTTCAGTTCCTGATAGTGGCCGGCGATTCATTCGCATTTTTACGCATTCCTATAAACGTATCTTGCTTTAGGTATTTCGGTTAGGACTACTCCGGGGAATCTAATTAGACCATCCCTTTGCATGCGAGAAGGGACAGTGCTACGTCTGTTAATTTTTGTGCCTCAAATTTAGACATGCTTCGGGCATGCTTTAGGCCGCTTCTTGCTATAAAGCTTGCCACAGCCACTAGCAAATTATTTTTGAAAATTACAAAAAATAAAGTCCAACAAAAAAGTATTGAATCACTTGCTTGAACTATAACTGTCGCCCTGTGGTCTGCGTAATACTCTATGAACTTTTTGCGATCTTTTCTATGGACAACAGCTCAAAATAACATCATGACGTTGCTTTTGGATAGAGCTAAGTACGTCACCGTTTAAACCTTAGCCACCAAAGCAATCGCTTTCGAAAAAATAAATTGTTAATTTTCGCATAAACTTTTTTGATTGTTACAGCCTAGAACTGCCCCTTCCATCACGCACAAAATGTTGATGATCTAATATGTGTCGGTAATTTATGTGGGTGGAGTTGTTGGTTGCATGGTACCATTGGGTAGTTGTAAATTTATCACTCTTTTCCGATACCGAACAATACATAATACTATTTAACATTGGGCAGCCGGACACCCCTGCTAGTACGACTCTTATGTTGTTTACAGATTCTGAAGTGTAATGATCTGGTATTATCTACCAAAGATTACTATATAAAGCATCCTGTCTAGTTGTTTTTCATTTCTGGCTTGGATGTATCGTGGACGTATTACACTGCCGCATGAATGCATGTGTGTATATATTTGGTTGTGTGTATAAACTTTTTCATATTTTATAAGCTTGTTGGCCATCATAGTGACCAGATTGGCCATCATAGTGACCCTGCTATATTGCAACAGAATGTACTTTTTGAGAGGCATAGCAATACGCCTCTTCTGTTATCGTTTATCAAGTTGAAGGTTTTTACTTGTCAATAGTATTTTTATTACATCCAGGAAATGGTAAATGTTAGCAACTACCACATACTTTCACAATGATTGGACGAAAAACGTACATAGATTTGGTTTCATTTCTATCGAAAATGGGATGGAATCGAGTTTAAACAGTTCAATAACAATGGCTGTCGAAGTTGCTAAGCATCGTTCGATCAGACATTGAGAACCTTCATGTTCGCAAGCTCCCTGCTGTAGCTACGCTCATGAAATCATACGAAAAAATTTGAGCAAACCAAATGTTTCACTTATTACTCGAGACCCTCTTTTAGTCCTTAAGATGCAGAGACCACTCAACTATCGGTTTAATAAAGCTAAGTGGAATCGTGATGCATTATCGCACCAAAGTGTTTTTTTTCAACTATCACATTGGTGAAATAAAGATTTAAAATTCTACCTGGATTTTTCTCTACACTATTTTTTGCTTAACGTTTGAATAGCTGGCATACATTCAATATTTTCAAATCAAGTGCATCGATCTACGATAATCACACATCGCGGTTGATAAATGTTCTTCGGGCAATTTCGTGCGCAACACTATCACACTAAGGATTTATGGGGATTGAATTATATGTGTGTATGCCGCACTACTACCTCTACAATGTGGTGGCGTCTTTTTGCGTCTATATTTTGTGTATAGAAAAAAGCATCGCATCGCAAAAATTAATCAAAATCCATAAGACTTCATATAAAGACCCTGCAACTAAAAAAACATTGTTTGTTCTAGTTTCGCATTTGTCAATGTTTGCATCATTTTCTCGTTTGTCCCTTCATAAAAAACTCCACATATAGCTATCTAAAGGTACGGGGCTTAAGGTATATGAATATTCAGATTGTTAAATCCTCTGACAAACCGCTTCGGTCAGGACTCTCGCTCTGACGAGAGTTTTTGACAAGTCTTGATCGACGATACATCTTTGCCGATTAATTAACCACGGGTAAATGCAGCAACCGAAGCAGACTTCAGTACAAACCGCTTCCGACCCGTAAAAGACCTCAGCGAGCACCGCGCTGTATTGAGGCCACGATTGGACTCGTATCATTTGCGCGATGCGTTCGTCGCCAATCCCGGGCTGCCGGGGAGCACTCTGCCAACCTTTGCACTGCCGGATTGTTCAGCTGAAATCACAATAAATAAAAAAATATGATATTGCTATTACCAAACACAACAAAATTATGATATTGCTATTACCGACACAATCAACCAACAAGACTAACCTTTCAATTTTTCTGCCTTTTTTAACTCCCGCATAGCGCGACCCCGTTTATCAAGTATCAACTTATCCACTCGTACGAAAATGCCATGCTTTGGTCGACAATCAAAGTATTGGATGCCTTGCACAGTTCCGTCATTCTTACCAGTAGGAGTATCCAGCGCAATTCCTATCCAAGTTCCTCCCTGTGAATAGATTGAAGACCTTTAGCATCGACATATGCTTTCCATATCGGACAGAAAACCTACTTGGAAATGAGTAGGTCCAATAAAGGCAATTACTCCACTGGTATTATAAGGTCGTATAAGAACTGATTCACCAACAACTACCCAATCAGGCATCATTTCTTGTTTGCTTGACGTTGAAGAGGAGCTGGTGTCCATCACTGTAAATATTGAACAGTAGTAAGGTTAAAAAAAATAAAAGATGGGAAATCTTTCTTATTACCTGCTTGTTTGTTATTGACCCTTTGATAGCTTTCCTCGCTCTCATCGATAATCTGCGATGATTCATTTATTGCTGTAAATGAAACAGCGTTTTCGCTGGAATCGAACTGCTTGATGACTGCCGACCCTTCATCGTCTTCATGTAAATCATTCTCCTCCAAAAGAACATCATCCAGAGTGGATGCCCGCGATCTACTGGAGTCATCGTATGCCTCATAGCTGTTGTCTTTAAGGAACGGATTAACCCTTTTTGGAATCTCTACGGCAGTTACAGATGAGCTGCTGTATTCATCAGTGCTTGCCACCATAGGTTTATTCTCGGTGGCAGAGGTTATGGCTGACGAAGCACCTATAGCGGCGCCATTATCCGGTGTTTTCGCGAGGACTTGTTCTTGCATTTTATTGGACGGTGACATTGTTTCTGACAACGAAAAATGGCGAGAAAAGTAGCGATTAACATCAAAAACATCATTTAATCCTGCCGCAATCAATAGATACCCGGTGTTTCTCCAACGCTTAATGATCGGATGGAATATGTATCGTCGTTGGTAAGATTGCTGCAAGAGACAGCTTGCGATCCGTATCCGCTCGATGTGGACGAACTCATACTAGGCGTCATGTGACCAGCAGTTGTGGATTGATACTTTATCCCATTAACACTGTTACCATTACCCCCAGCCACGGGTGCCGATGATATGCCACCTATTGACGAAGATTCCATCTTCGATTTACTGCTGAATTTTGATCCCGCAGTTGCCCCGACCATATTCATCGAGTCGCCCGACGTAGCTTGGCGTTTATCGATGTCGAGGAACGATTCCACTGTGTGTGAAGACTTCATCATCGACAGGGACGGCTTTTTCCCCATCGGTTGCTCGTAGAAGTCGTTGTATTCAGCGAACTCCGGTTCACTAAATCTGTCTTCGCCTTCCTCCTCGTAGCAGATTTGCTTGATGAGTGGTTCCTCGTGCAACGTTGTCATTCTTTGGGCCAATTTACTTGCAGCAGGGGACGCTATAAAAGATACACACAACCGTGTACATGAAATACGAAAGGCCAATGTACAAGACAAATTAAAGTAAACAAATGTAACATAATTACTGGAACACGAAAGTTAAAAAAATAAGATCACAGTAGATAATAATGCCCAAGGCAACATGAAAAGAGCGAATAAAATTAAACTGAGTAAATGAAACACAAATAATGCCATACGGGAAACATTACGGAAAACTCTGAACTTGAGGTTACGTACGTTTAGTTGGCTGCAGACGCAGTGAATTAAGATTAATGTTGAGATTGAGGAATGTGGGTCGGGCTGCATTCCATTTGTGTGGGCATGTAATGTGGACGGTTGATATTATTTATATGATTTACGTTCTGTCATGTGCTGACATTTTCAAAATCACATATTTTAATTGGATACAAGAAGCAACAACAAGCAACATTTGCCTCAATACCTCAGTAAGACAACAAAGAGACAATTTCAATAAACATACTCGGGGAATGATGAAATATTGGGTCATTGGTGAATCTTGTCTTTGTGAAGTGCAAAATATCAGCTATGACATTTGGTGATCTACGCAAACACCTTAAAGAACGGTTTATCTAAACACTGAATACAGTCCTTAGAGTCTGTTATAGATCATTATTAGAATGTATGGGAAAGCCTACCTAAACCATAGCTCGAGTTTGCCGTTTCTTCTCCAAAACTGCTATTTTTCAACTTCTGCCGACTTCCTGTCACTGTATCTCGTGTGCTTTGAGCTAAGGACAGAATATTTGAATCAGATAGCTTCAAGAAGTTGTTAATGCAATTCTGTGGACTTCAAATACATACCAGTGTTAAGACCCATCTTCAAATCGGCATACGATTCTGAGCGACCAATACTTAGCAGCGACTCGAATGAAGCATCGAAAAATCTCACCTGTAAAATAATACATCCATTAGTAGGCACCAAGCTAGGCTAAATACTTTTCGACCGGTCGCTTTAGTGTAGTTAAATCGACCCACACATTTACTTGTTTATTACAGCTATTCGACCTAGCTTAATATAGTTACTACATTAGGAAAATATCAACCAAATATGAATAGTCTTAAGTGCATTGCTTATTACATCCTAAATAAAACATCATTTTATGAAGAAATCTTCTTAACAAAATCATGTCACGTAGGCAATATCGGCGAACTCAAAAGACGGATGAAGTATTAAGCAAGATATTACAAAAAAACAACAGCTTCACAACTAATAGTAGGCGAAATTTGTTGATAATACAAGTAACATAAACAACATAATTGGGGGAAATTTTTAAAAATATCATCGATTAATATGAATAAAATTCAGCGCATGAAAGAAAATTGAGAATATTATTACACACGAAAGATGAAAGTAGCAGAAAGTAATACATAGAGGCAAAAAAACCGTCAAGCGACCAACTACTTACTGTCATGGAAGTGGTGAGACTCGAACTATGCTCCCTGGCATCTTTTACGGCCTTTGGGATTTAATTAAGAGCATTTTCGAATGCGAATGTTTTTTTGTATTGTTTTGATTTTGGCACAGGGGCGCGAAGCGTGTACAAAGATCATTGTATGGCCAACGATGGCAGTGTGGCCGGAAGCGGGTTCATCGGTGATAGCGAATTTTTGTACAAAATGTAGCAGTCGATGAAGGTTTTGGCAGTATTGGCGATAGATTGTTTTCAGCACACGTGTTTACAGAAAAGAAATTTTGGGTAGCATTTGCGGTAGCGTGCACAATGAACAGATTTATATTGGTTAGTGATATTTTGAAGAACAAATAGTAATCCAACACACAAATCGTGTTTAGATTGACACATATTGAGAAGGCATCAACAAATTCATATATCAGCGTGAGATAAAAAGAGAAATAGAAGGAGAGATATCAAGATGCCAAGATATAGAAAAGAAAAAGAAAGAGACAAAAATGACGGTTAGAAGAAAGATACAGTACCGACCATCAGAACCGAAAATTTGGTGAGTGAGATAGGTACATTGGAATTAATGTGCTAAGAACTAAAAAAGGAAATATTAGCGGGCATATAGCGGGAGTAATGAATTAGCTTAATAGCGTTGGGAAATGAGATTAGTAAGATATGAAATATTAATTAACATTGAATATCCTAGCGGAATTATTACAGTATGAAAAAACTCTCAATGGCAGAGAATAATATTGATCTGGATATGTAAATGCAAATTGCACAGATAAAATCAGTTTAGCTGTGGTGGATTGGATAATTTTCAAATAATAATCATTTATTTCCAGAGGACATCTCGTAAACTGCATATAAGATGATTGCTGGTCTTACAATGACTGTTAAACATTAATTGCAGCTCCTAGTACAATTGACTTAATAAAATTAATAAAGAAAATAAACATAAAACAGTCAATCTGTCACATACAAGTAGAAATTAATCTTCGAATACAAATTTCCACTTTATTGTGACATATAGCAGAGCATGAATAATCCTACTCCGTTGCTGTACATTTAACGCAGCAAAAAATAAATAAATCAAAGAAAATGCATACAGCGTGTCTCATGCCCAGTATAGAGAGACAAATAGCAGAAGTCGGGTATTGCTTTAACGATGGTATTGAATTACGACGATATCGAATTTCCTTGCATATTGGCGGTTTTCGTCAGCTTACCTGTGAGAAATTTGGCACGCTGGCTGTCTTTCGCATGGATAGCGTTGGTCCCCGGACTTGCTCCAGTTCTTTCACAGCTACGCTCTGCCGCAGACGGTCTAACATTAGGATGCTTTCAACAGCTGACACTCCTTTGGTGTATTTTTCTATAAAAATGCATAAAACGAAGTGAATAAAAGCATGTGCATGCGTTCTTCATAGATCTGATTTATAAAATTAGACGTACCGATGTAAGTTTCTCCATCGCTTGCCGAACAATCTTCGCCGGTGGCTGCAATCTGTGCCAATGATTCCCGATCTTCAAGCTCCTCGGATGCCTTTGGTATGTTCGACACGACCTCGTACGTCACGCCAGACTGTAATGACAATGACTCCGCTCGTCCAATGCGCAACTTCTTTAAACGATCTGTGAAACTTTGCCGCTTGTAGATATTTAACGCTAGTCGCTTTCGCAGCACCAAATCCATTGGGGCCGGGTGCGACAGACGGACGGTGGTTTTTAGAATTAGATAAACACGTTCGTTTGCCTCCGTTATGCGATTCAACGAGGCGCAATCGTGGATGGACGAGTCCCAGCTGCAGATAGCGCAAATGTCTTTGTCTAGATGCTGAATGATCTGAAGGCTATAGAACTTATTTCCATGTTCTTTTGGCAAGATGGAGTTCAGCCCCGCAAGCGGAACCTCGTCGTTGGAACCCTGCGTCGTCAGATCGTCCGCGTTGAGATCAAGAAACAGCACAGGCACGTGCGGTTCCATTCCCAATGGCGGATCCCAGGATGCGGGCGCACCAGGAATACCTGAACCAGGTGCGGGCACAAGTACAGCGTTACGTTCCTCAGTCAGTGACACCCACTGATTGACCAGGCTCTGCTCACGTTCTTTTTCTTGTTCTGTCTTGTCGTCTTTGTTGATAAGCCTCTGTATCTGTTGGTCGAGGTACTGGCGCCTTCTGCCAAGCGCCTCACTCCACTTGTCTCGCAACACAGTCAAATCTTCCTCCTGATAAGAGTCCATTGGTTTCTGCAGCTTTGATCGCGCCGTCACGCAACCCATCGATACGTTAATGATCGACTGACATATAATCGGCAGTGTGCCGGAGTTCTGTACTGGCTTGACACGCACCATGACTCGCCGTTGAAACCCTTGTCGCAGCTGGTACACTCCCCCAGTAAGCATGTCACGCGAACATTGCACCTCCACTGGCGCCCAGTCGCCGTTGTCATTCAACTCGTGAATTTCAACCCACAGTTCGATTTTTCGTGATAATTCCGCCCAACGGTCGGCCAATGAGCGAGCCTTCGCTTGCTGCTGCTCAACTTCCCAGTCCTTCATGCGCGAAAACCCAACGGATCGGTGACCCCACACCTCGATGGAAAGCGCCCCGTCCGTACAATGTTCAAGGAACTCCTCGTTCATTGTGACAATATAATCTGCTTCGTGATCGAACTTGAATGTAATATTCTGGTTGTGTCCGGCAACCTCTTGATTTGTAGCTGGCACCACCGCCACCTCATGATTCCAGAAGGAATACTGGCAGAATACAAAGTTCGAAAGGTACAACGGCAATCCGGAAGCTTGCTTGATGCTTATACGGCAAGAAATCTGATTGCTTGGCGGTGGATCGGTCGGAGTGGTATCTTCGTCCTCGTGGGAATCGGCGGAACTTTCCGAAGCCGACTCGCACATACGATCCTGCGGAAACTGGCCCGCAACACGACTTATTTCCACCTGCAATCGACCCGCTACCTCACCCTGCTGACTTATGATTGGCGTATGATAATCCAGTTTGACATCGTGAAACAGCACCTCTAGGAAAATATTCGCTACCCCGATGAGGTTGTGATTTTCCTGCGATTCGTAGAACGGATCGGACTTTGCCTTGTTTTCTTCGCCCGTTGAGGCTACGGTACGTTCTTTATACTCCTGGTACCAATCACGCATGTCAATCAGCTTATTTTCCAACTTCTCCATGCTCCAGATTTGACTACCTGAATTCATTCGGCGTACCAAGATAGCCGGTTCACTAACGAACGCTCCTCGTTTCCGATTCGGGCTCAGGTTCGCCGGTGGAATCTGTAGCGTTACACTGAACTTTGTCTGCTTATTCATCTCTTCCGCCAGTACATTTGCCTCTTGTACCAGTGCATTGGCTCGCACAATATCCGTCTTTAACTGACCAAGTGATCGCTTGAACATTTCATCTCGTTCCTGGGCCCACTTTTCAACGCGTAGCTGTGCTGTTGGTGTATTCGGTGGCAGCTTTCCTAACCGGAAAGGATCATAAGGAGCATACGGGGCGTACGGAGTAGTCGGTGACAGAATATTGCGAAGCTGCTGAAACTGTTTCTCGTACTCTTGTCGCTGCTTCTCCAACGCAACTTGTTTATCCTCCTCATGTTGCTTCTCAAGCCGTTCGATAGCAGCCTGAATTGGATTGTTACTGAACTCATTCTGCATCAGCTCTTCCTGAGCGTAATAGTAGTCCATATGCTGCGCAGGTGTTTGTGGTTCTGAGGTTCCCAAGTTCGCACTGTTCGTCGCTGACTTTGGGCAATTTACACGGAAAAAGTGATGATTACCCCAAAGAATGCGATCCCCGTGATGAAGTGCTGTTTTACCCGTCACAACCGATCCATTCACGTAGCAACGAGCGTTCTCAATGGGTTCCATATACAGCTCGCCCTCTTCGATCGTTATAAGACAATGCTCAGGTTGTATGCCAAGTCCGAGTAGTTGTATATCGGGTTGTTTACTGGTGGCTGCCGGAGATCCATTGCTTCTTCCCCCGATTAACGTTTTCTCCTTCAGATAGTATACCAGCAACTCGTTTAGTGACGGATCAGCGTTCAGATTAACCAGATAGTATTTATTTTTCTCCACTTTTATTCCACTGTCTTGCACGCTGATGCCCATCTTCTCCAGCGCCTGCTGACGTTCGCTCTGGATCTGCTCCGTTTTCTCCAGCTTTTCTTCCCACGTCTGCGAAATCTGTTTCATAAGATTTTCGCTTTCAGCGAGCTTGTCGTGGATATCAACCCTCTTCATATCACCAAAGTTGCTTCCAGTAGCATGCTTCAGCATCTCGCGTAATGTCTCAACCTCTTTGCGTAACTCGCGGATAATTCGTGCATTGGGATCCTCGTTGACCACAGCATGATTTACGATACGCTTCGCTCGATCAGCATATCGTAGTGTTGACAGCGTCTCCTCGTAATTATCTGCCGCCGGAGACAGCGTAGCCAGCATGACTGTCTTCGAGTTGCCACCAAGATTGTCTTTCAGTAACCATGTCAGAACTGAGTCGCGATACGGGACGAACTTATCCTTATTCTTGCCACTTCCTCCACCACCGCCACCTGTACTATCGGCCAGCTTCGAAATGACCAATCCAAGTGTAGTCAAACTTTTATTGATATTCGAGCCTTCCTTCAACCGATCACCAACTGCACCCGTTTTAACGGCACGTTCACTCCCGGCTAGATCAACCAGTGACACGCGGGATACTTTTTCGCCCGTCACCCCGGACAGTGTGTCGATGAGCGTTTGTGTTAGCACCACGGTGAAGACCGCGTGTGAACGGGATGACTCTGAGTTCATGTTCGTCGCCGCGACCGTTCGTGATTTGTTTCCCTCCGCCATCAAGTTATCGATGTCCTGCAGGAAGTGGTTAAGGAAGTTATAAGTTTTGGGGTTCATGGATTCTAAAAAATGCAAAATTATAATCTGAACGACGCCTAGTTAAATATTCATATTCGTTGAATATCAATTTTGGGTATAAAGCAGGGGTCGGCAAAGTCCGGCCCGCGGGCCAAATCCGGCCCGCGGGCCAAATCCGGCCCGCCAACTGATTTCATCCGGCCCGTAAGAAAATTTTAGTGCTTCATACCAAAAACACAACTCAATTTTTTCACGAAGTCAGGTTGTGTTTGTTTTCTTCCCAAAATTAAAGATTTAAAAAAGGTTGAATGAGGTGTTTCTGGTATATGTTGAAAAATAAAATCGAAATTTAATGAAAATAAGTGTAAAAATGTGTAAAAAGTTTAGCGATAAAATTACAAATATTGTATCTTTTAGCTCCTTGTCATGTAACTTTACTTTTTAAAAAGTTTATACCATTCAAAAGGGTACTACTTTGAAAACATTAAATCATCGTTTAAGGTATCCGGCCCACGCTTTCGGTTTCCTTTTAATAATTTGACCCTTTTTAGGAAATGTATGCCGAACCCTGGTATAAAGGATACGTAGCAGAAGCTAAACTTCTATTTTTTAGCGATTTTATTCTGGCAGGCTCGTTTGTTTTAAAAGATAAAAATTGAAAAAGTTGTAAATAAGTAGAATTTTGATAAAAATATTATTTTGATTAGAAGGTACAACAATTAAACTTCTTAAGTTAAGTTGTTTGAAAAGTAAGTAGCAGATATAATTATCTAAATTTAAAATTAGGCCCATCTTGCGAGGTCAAATGTGTAAAAAAATCTGTGCTAATTCCTCATGCAACATTTGAATCGTTTCTTACCAGGAAAGACGTAACGGCCAACTGCGACAATCCGTCCACATATGGTCCAAGTACATTGTGTTCGCGTACTTTCAGTGACTGCTTACTCGTCTTAGGATCAAGCAGATCGTGTACTTTCTCGTTGTAGATCTCCATGTACGAAACTTCCACCTTGTAGGAAAGCTCTTCGGTCTGTTTAGCTGCGATCAAGGCAAACAGTTCGTCGCACAGCCGCGGGATGATTCCCTTATTCTCCTGATTCCCCATCATAGTGTAGGACTTGCCTGAGCCGGTCTGCCCGTACGCGAAGATACATGCATTGTACCCCTGGAATGCATTCTCAAGTATATCTCTGCCAACGTTGTTGAAGACCAGCTCCTGCGATGCGAAGTTGCCCGCGTCAATATCGGTCGAGTAGAAGCAGTGGTCAAAGGCAAATGTTTTCGGAGGTTTCCTGCAAAAAATAGAGAAAACGAAAATGATTAATCCACGTATCAAGATTATAGTTATTTAGTTGCATAATATATTCCAAAATGCTACAAACGTTGGCTAGACAAATAAACCTAAGCAATTGATCTTCGAATCGTTCATATGGAATGGACACTGTAAAAACATTTAAAGTTTTGCATCTCTGCCCACAAACCTGCGACTTTTTGTTTGATATCCTAACATTGTTTTATTTGATGGGAAATAGTTTGATTTCTGTTCCAAAATACGTACAGAATGGTTGATCCAATGACATGCAAAACTTTCCACAAGTCCTGGTTTATTTATGTAAACCGTCTTATTCTAAACAGAACCCCACTACGAATACACCAATACTCTATCGCAACCAACTTATCTACATTGATTTTCTAGCAACGGAGCTAAATTGAAAATGGATAATTAGTACGGAACGAATCCTTGGTTCACGCGTTCTTTCCTTCCAAAGTGGCCTTCTGCTGGAAGGAATTTGAAAACTGCTGTTTGGCAACAATACCAATCGCGTAAACATATACTGATCGTATATGCGATTGTACCACTGAAGCAACAAAGAGGGAGGAAAGTAGGCCTCAACTGGTGAAAATTTGAAGGAGCATTAACGCACACCATACACAGCCGTCGACATAAAACACGATGTAATGAAGCGAAAGAGTTTCTTTTTGGGAAACAAAATCCGCGCGTAGCGTGAAAGCCACTGACACTGCTCAAGTTTCCATTGTCTTTTTTTATATTTATTGCGTCGGATAATTGCTTCAGTAGCCTTTTACAGCGTTTTTTAGGTTCAACCTCGTATTGACCCGGTTAGGGGTTGGTACGCTCTATTGGCGTTACACAGAGACTCGAGTAATGTTGTGCGCAGAGGGTATAGTAAAAAGTTTAACAGATATATAAATCAACCTTTTCCCATTTATTAATTTCCACCTAAACATAAATTAGTACCAACTCGCAATATACTCGTATACGAAAATTTAGGCATAAGACTTATGCTAAGCATATTCCTTAAACGATGGCCAACATTTGTACACTAACATCCATTTGATTCTTTAAAAGCATATCTTGGGCAGGAGTACTGTATCCACTAAATTTTTTACCTAAACAATGCAATTCGATATTTTTGCAGATATGAGACGACGTCCTGTATCTGTCTCCTAGCGCTAAACATTAAACAATGTTATCAGCATGGATTCTATTCACCAACCATACGATTATTAAACTATTATTTTTATTTTGATAAGGTGACCAAAGATACTCAGTATGCAGCGTAAAGGACATAGGTACATAGTCACCAAAAGGACATTTTACTCACACCTGCAGATTTGCCTTGTACAAATGAATACTAACTCCGGTGAGGAACGATTTTGTTTGCTGACAATAAAATAATCCCCTCACTCACCGTACCATTTCAGTCCCGAGGATGGGCAGAAAACCCATGCAGTAAGTTGCTTACGAGTTGCGTGATGATATGCAATAAAAAATGCTGCCCACCTTCACCCACCCGGGCGATAGAGCCAATTTCCCAAGAGGATGTTTATGGAACCTTTTGCAAACAAATATCCCATCAGCCGTGAGCACCACAACACCAGTAGCTATCATGCAAAATTATCTTGAAACCACAGCAACCAGATTTCCATTCATGGCGCACGATCCACTAACGATTGAAGTTTACAAGAAGACATAGTAATGGAAGTTGTAAGTAGATTGGCTAAAAGTGATAAAATTTCAACAAGTGTTAAGCATTCTTGGGTTTCGTGTTCTTCTTGTAGTCCCAAGCGATCTTTGTTAAATTTACGAGAGTATTACTTAATGTCTATATTCTCCGCAGTGTGTTAAAAAATTACGCAAAACAAAAGCACAACATCAGTTTGATTTGTGTTGAAAGCATAAAAAATCTTATGGAATTTCCTTTATCAATAATTCTTCAACTCATATTCATGTTTCGTGTACACGAATCACCCACGGAAAACTAAAAATTGTATTGCAGATTGTTGCACTGAGTATTGTGAATGTGAGACGTTTGTTTAGAAAAAGATCATTGAAAATACGAAAAGGAAATCAAAGTTAAAAGAGAAAAGGAAAATAGATAAAGCGTTCCATAAAGCTTTCGAGAAGATATCCTGCTCGCCTATAAATCCTCATTAGCTGGTCACTCTATGACTTGAAATAGTAAATGATGACGACCATTAATAATTATTTTTTCGGAGATAATTGCAAAAATGTTCTCTGAAAACAAGACAATTGTTTGTAGATTTGTAAGACAATCGTTTTGTTAAGGATATATTTCGAAATAAAATATGGAAGAATTTAAATCTTAGAGATCGTAGGCAGCTGACAATCGGAACGGTTGGCACATATAAAAAAAAAAACAAATTGTGGAACAGCCTGGCAAGCCATATACATTCTCAACGATAGAATAGATGCCAATGATATTGAAAGGTTAGTGTGAGCTATTTGGCGATACGTGTTCTTCATCATTCAAAATAAAAAAAACCGAAAGTAGATAACATTATCCAAAATGCAAACATTCATTGCAAGAGCACATACACATAGGATCACACATTGGGTGGTGCTGTCGTGATAAGAAATTAGGACACCTGATAAATGAAAACCCGAACTTAGCAGCCCATACATCCACCACCGAACCACCGAACAAAGACTGCATCGATTTTGTAACACAAAAACTGGGCTTTAGCAAAAACTGGGCTGTAAGCAATGGTTTCGCATGGCGAAAGATTTCAGTGAAGCAACTTCCGTGACTAATGCTAACGTGAACCAGTCGACCGTTGGTGGTTGGAATCAAAACAAGTAACATACATTTCGCGCTTTCCGATCAACCGCTTTGGGGTCACTCTCGTTGCCACGTTCCATGATTTTCGAAACATTCATCTTCATATTTACAAACAAATAGATACAGTAGGTGTATCATTCAAAATAAAACTGACACCGAAGAAATTTGTTTGATTGGAATGGAACAATGAAAAACAATGCATGATAATAACATCCGGGGGTCCGCGACAGCCGAGCGGTAGCGCCGGTTAGGAAATCGGCCCATGAGCGACCGGGGCTTACCACCTCGACGGTGGGTTCGAATCCCAACCGAGACCGGACCCTGCCCTGTACGAGAGGACTGACTATCCACGTACTTAAAGGGTAAAAAAAAGTAAGCCCTTAACGGGGCAGGCATGACCAAAAACAAAAGGTCGTTACGTCAAGAAAAATAAGATGATAATAAATGTAGTAGCACTTATGAACTCTTTTGATAATCTAAAATAAGTATTTTTGTATGTCTGTAAATGCATAAATACTATTGTCTACTCAACATCATCATTACGTATATAATATTGCGTCCATGGTCACTGCCTTTCTTAACTCATGCCAAAGACTTTGTTACCCAATAGGAATTGCATCAAACCATTGTGAGCACGGGTATCATTGTAAAATGGTTGACGAAAATTGTTCGAGGTCAAATACTACCGAACAAGGTCGTAATAAACTGGCTATATTGGACAACCAGTCAATCATACGAAAAAGGACGATTTTAAACTAAGGAATAAGAAGGCTAGGACACTACAGGATTGTTATTTGTTCTCATACGCGATGCCGGCTAGCCGTTCACACGTCCATTTATGTTGCGGAAAGGAAACTCACCGTGGGTCTGCAATATAGGTAGAATTTGTGGCAGTGCTCGTACTACTGCACGAAAATAAATAATTTTTATTTTCAGTCCAAGGTAACAGCGTAGCCGCTCGAGCTATAATATGGGTTCGTGCCAGAGCAAAAACCGATCGGACCCAACAGCGCGCCAACTCGAGGATGATGATCCACTTCCTGGAGCGATGGTTTTCGCTGCTGTTCTGATGAAGGTAATGATGGTGACGTCGATGATGGGAAGTATGATTTTGGAAATCTACTACTATTCGTTCTTCAGCGTTAGTTCCATTACCCTGCCTTGCCTTTTCTATTTTTTCGTCTTCTTCTGATGAGGCCATTCTCTATTCGACCGATTTGTTGTCTATATGCTAGCGTTCTTCCGTAATGCCGCCCTCTTTTCGCAATTTAACGCGAGCTACCACAAACAAACGTACGCCCAAGCGACATAAGACGCCGAATGATTAACAAACGAGGAAAATAAAATATTGCGCCACTCAATTCGAAGAGACTTTAGCGAGGGCTCGCTACCGTAAGCCATGCAGCAAGTACTGAATTCTGGCAGCCAAACTCCGACCCATAATGCGCTTCTCCTCTTCCACCATAATAGCGTGTCGGTCGATTTTCGATGTTTAGTGGCTCGAAACCGTCTACGGAAATGAATCAAGAGAGAGGCAGCTACGAGCATCGTCGACCGTATCAGGCAGACCCGAACAACCGTATACTTCGATTGCAACAGCGGTATTTTTTCACCTGTTATAACAACTTCAATGATTTTTGCAATCATCAACGAAACTTCGCTTTCACGTATCTAGTCCAAAGAATCGTAGACCCTCCTCCACGCCCACTGCTCAAGGTTGCACGAAAACATTCGCTTTATCGCAAAGCCGATGACACCATGAAGACAATCTTAGCAGGATGTGTTTGCAGTCGAGCTTCACGAACGACGCTTTCGAAAGACCTTCCAGCATGGAGAGCATAACTCACGCATACAAGCACCCATACACACTCTAACAGAGGTCTGTCAACGTTCACCAAGGCAAAAAATGAAGTAAAAATCAATAACATAGAACAATAGAAAAAAGGACCGACTGGTTTTGAGCTTGTAGAGCATGGTAATGCGAATAGAACATCCTTTTTAGGATGAATGAACCAGCTCTAGCAGTAGGTGGCACAATTTTTTCTCTGTGTTTTGCATAAGCCTTCCAAAAACACCCAACTAAACAAGTGCTGGGTTTCGAATCATATATTGGAATCAGTTGGTGTAATGTTTCAAATTGGTACAGGAGCAGTACATGCTAGCTCAGTAAGTTTGCGATCAAATAATGGAATGTTGCATACAGTTCCTGAAGGTATGCAACTCTTGCCCGGAGCATTTTAAAGAGAGATGTGAAGTTCTGCGGAACTATACAAATGTCTTATTTAAATACTAGCTACAGTTGTGAATGAATCTCAAAAATTCATTGATGTTCAAAGAATAGAAAACTAAAGACCAAAAATGGGTTGTCACATGATCCATGCCAATTAAAAAATCATTAAGATTCGTGAAAGATCCATGAAGATTCATTACGGTTTTGTAAGACTCATCAACGTTTGAAGATTCGAATCTATCTGAATCTCCAAATCCAAAAGATTCATAAATCTTTTTGAATGACTCTTAGATGACTAACATCCATGATTTACCCATGGCTTTTGGTGTTGAGCACTTTGAACAGCTCTACACTTTCCTCATTGACTGTCGACATCGGCTTTTTGAATAGTTTACATGAATGACATGTTGCGCAAACTGCCGATGACCCTGAATACACCCACTATTTTCCTATTTTCCTACAAAATTGTATGTAACACTTACCTTTCTATTTTATCTAGCGAAGCAGGATATTTCAAAATCGTCTGTGTCCCATTCATTTCTACCACGTTTTCAGTTGCGAGTTCAAGTTCTAGGGAAAAGAGATAATACGATAATTTAAAAACTGAATGAATAAATTATTGGATGAAATGCATTAAAGCTAAAGAACTTCGGATATACAAGAGAAAGTATGCATAAGCGTATAAATCATATCTTGGGGCGTTGTTTTAAATTTCCGTTCGAACAGATAAGCTTAGCGTATCACGAGAAAAGACTTATTCACAAGATTTTGAGGGGTTCTCAAACGGAATGGTAATGAAAATACTTCTTTCGAACCATAAGATGTTATGCAAAATTTCCCATAACGAGCATTTGAGCTCTTTACACAACTTTTTGTTTTGCTGATCGATGACAAAGTCCCGATAGTTGTAGTTGGTAAAATTTTGGACACTCTTTAAAGCTGCAAGTGGATTTTTCTTATTTGTCATGTTTAAAAGTCTGATAAGAACTTTTTAAAAAAATTGTGCTAAAATGTAATGGAAAAAAGCTTCCGACACAACATTTATCGTACAACGCCAGCATTACTGAATCAGATTACACTTTTTGCAAGAGGATAGACTGTAAATGTTTTTTTTTGCAGTAATTGCTAAACATCGCTAATTAGTAATTGCTTAACGTGTCTGCCATTAGTTCTGCCCGTATTTAATATGTCCTCATTTCTGTGCCAAGAATGAAAAATAATGCATACAAAGAAGATTGAAATTTGCTTACCTCGTCGATTGAACGGGCGTACCCGCACGGCTACTTTGATTTTATCAGACATTTTCAATATGTTGGCTTGCAAAGGACTAATAACTAAATAGATGAACCGCGCTGACTATAATCGGTCGGTATTGGTTAGCACGTATCACTAACGTTGCGACAGCAGGGTTGATGTGGATTACATACACTTCAACTGCTACCAGCAACAGGGGTGCTCGCTG
The DNA here is from genome assembly GCF_943734765.1 of Anopheles ziemanni. Classification (NCBI taxonomy): domain Eukaryota; kingdom Metazoa; phylum Arthropoda; class Insecta; order Diptera; family Culicidae; genus Anopheles; species Anopheles ziemanni. Next base: position 94,669,999 of record NC_080705.1, read on the forward strand.
TGACACACTTATAAGAAACACTTACTCAAAACATTCTAATTCGCAATTGGAAGAAAATACTTAATTTAAACCAACCATCCAATATGTTTCATATTCACCATCCTATCAACAGTGAACGGCAGGTTAACACGTTACAAAACAACATTTAAACATCACAATTTCCATATTCGATGTTACTCAGAGGAGACGTTTTGTTCTAGTTTAATTCTACTTCTACACAGATATTCATATATAAGGAGATAATATGTTAACAGAAAAGCTGATGCACTTGCATCGTTGTAATCAAGCTACATACACAGTACATTCGCACGATTTCACCCAATCACACGCATAATCCTATCGCATTACTAGCACCGTATTTGGATCATTTATCAATAAACACTCACGTAAGTCCAGGTTAGAAAAAAAGGATAATATCCAACTTTTCATACACCCGCATATACACGAGTTTCAATATACCAACGACGAACGAGCAATAAAAAACATCACAGCTCCACGGTTGAATCATGAGGGCGCGTTTTGGGGACTGCGGTTAACTCCACTACGTCTCGAAAGTGCTGGATAGGATTTATGAGCCCTGCACAGCCCGCCATCTTGCTTTTTCCCTTCTCTCGATTCGCGACACGGCTCCCTTGGAAGATATGACCGTCATGACGGACGGTCGACTAGCGCTACGCATACGCAGAATGGACAATCTGCTACCGTTTTCTCCAAGTATGAATAGTAACTTCGATTTGCGGAAGAACAAAAGAACCATGACTGGATGAACATAGCCACCTGTGACAAAGGATAGCATCGTCATCTGCATTACGAAGAAAACTTCCACTATTTCATATCCTTTTTTCTTCTCCATTCATGTCGAGAAATTCTAGATAGCACCTGCAACCCACAATTGAACACCAGTCTGTAGTTGTCGTGTTGTTTCTCTACGTCTACATAACGCTAAGCATTTCTTCAGAATAGCTGATTCGATTGTTCACCTCGACACAACCGATTCATTCACAAATTACTGATACTCAAAGGTGAACAATAATGTCAATACCGTTTTGCTTTAAAGATTCAGTCGCCACCACTTCATGATACACAACTTCGCGGACCGAGCGATTATTTCATACAATTAAGACCACCGCTGCCATACCTTTTCCACGGCACAGGCTGAACAGAGCACTCCATGGAACTATCTCTTTTTCCAGGCACACTTCAGTTTTGACAGCTTATTTATTTCTTTTTTTCCTAGGTGGTATGAAATTCATACTGGGCTTTTCTTTCGACTCCGATGACCTTCCGACAAATTAGTGAAGATCGGTGTTCAGTATTTTTGTAAACCGGAGAGGACCAAGCACGGGATTTGAACAAACATTTTTATTCGTGATGTATCGCCCCGCTATGGTACACTATGAGCACTAACTTTGCAATGCCTGGAACAAAAAGCAGACGTTTCCGAAGGGCTCTTACCTTATGTCATTTAATCTGGAAGGTTGAGCTACGGTTGTGATAAAAGGAAAGCAGTTTGAAAACAAATTTTCTATTACAGTTTTATTTTCATTTTTGAAATTCTAACAACAGCATAAGTTTCCAATTTCTGCGATTAAGAATTGATATGAAATTAAAAGAAGGACGGGTTTAGTTTCGTGCTAGGCACGTTATTTAACCATTTAATATCTTTATTCATCATACAAAATCGAACGACACAAAGATTCAACAAGTGGATTGCCGATATCGAATTTAAAAAATTTATTTTCCTTCTAATGTTTTATACTCAACTTCCTACAACAATCTTCAAATATATTCTAAAAGGTTTGGAAAACTTTTTACTTACTAAATGACCAGTGGGATTTTATCGTAAAAGTTTTACATTACTCGTATTCCATCGATGGAATACTTGTACTAAGTTTCTTATTCCGCGAATGCATTATCATCTGCGCGATAAGGGTATCCTGGATGTGACTCAAAGCGACTAGTCATTGCTGTACTTGCATAATCTTCGCCATCTCATCCCCACTTACACGAACGTTTGCCTAAAATGATAGAAAAAAGAGTGGCAAAATTATATATTTTGTATCCTCTACCTGAAAGAGTTCTTACAGAAAGTCCACATGTTTCCATTCTAATGCAATAAACACTATTGGACAAATGAAGAATATGATTTATTTAGACAAATTACTTACCTTCTATACGGATAAAAACGGAAAATAATCACATTACATTAAAACGGAAATAGAATATTTTAGGACACAGGTCACTAGTCAATGTGCATGTGGTATAGTAGATTCTCAAATTGTAAATTTTAAGTTCCTGACATCAGTAACGTGACTATGCTTACATGCAACGGTGAGTAGTGGAACCCGAAATCAAAACTGTAACATAAAAGAATTATAAATTGCTGACAGAAAGACAAACTAACATACAAATTGAAAGGGAAAGAACAATTTTCCTTCTAATTTCCGTTTATTTTTTTTATAAATTTTGGTACCTCTTTGTTAGACTCTGATGTATTATTTCTCATTTTTGAAAATGAAACCCAATCGACATCCAATTATTGTTAACCTTTATTCATGTTCCAGTTCACTGTTGTTTATCACATATCCTACTGTGTTCCTTTTTTCGTTATTCGCTTTTTATTGAAAGTATATTCAAATATTGTAAGCGAACACAAAATTTTTCTCGTACGTAGTATATCCGGGAGCAATGATATGAAAACGACAACCTGTTCTAGTGCTAACAGATTAAACTGATATTACAGCATTAATGCCAAAATTAAAATTCAGCCTTATTTTACAAAAAATCCAACCAGTTGCCCAGAACCAAAATAATTAATAACTAACTAAAGAACTATTTACCCATACATTAAACCATGGAATGATTCTATGTTTATCAAGAAACCAAAATAAAAATGGATTTGGAATTAGCAAATCAAAGCTTAAGCATTGGTGACCGCTTTTGAGATCTCTATTAGAGCATAATTTTTAGTGTTAATTAGTCGCATGCATTAAATAAAGTGCTAGAAATCGACTAAGACATGTTAATATACATTTTGGAAATGGCTTGAGTGAACATATTTCTCTACAGTTTTGCCCACGGTGTCCTAAAACGAAGGAATAGGAGAAAAGAGAAAAAACAAAAAAATGAATGTTCGCCGTTGAAGGAATCTCTAGCTTTGAGCACAATGTAGTAAGCATATTTTCAAGCGTGTTGGATACTCGAATAATTTTAATTTAAGGGAAATATCTATTATGACACGGAATTGATTTATTTGAAATTATTTTAATTAGCATTAAATACTAAAAGATTACCAAGCTGTATAATGGTGGCTAGTTTCTTTTTAAGCAAACGAAATGAACAATGCAATTATTACAATATTTAATAAAGATTGAGCACAATTTGAAAACCGTTAAAAATAGATTTCTAAAAATAAATATGTGAACAAAACAAATGAACTATTGATGCATGACAATGTTTAATTATCTTTTTAAAATATTTAACAAGCTTTTTTATCATTTCTTAATTAAATAATTACAGTAAATTATGACAATAAGGATGGATGAAATTGTTGCACTTTGCCCTAAGTATATGGCACAAAAACTTTTTAAATGAAATAATGTATTTGTAAAATGACTGGCGACAAAGAGCAACAAATTTTGGACGTTCGGAGAAAGTGGATAATATTGTAAACGAAAGAGTGGTTTATTATCCCTGCGCTTACTTTAGTAAACACAACAATGAATAACAAATACGATACGAACCGACAAAGCCTCATATATTAACAAAGATACATACATTTTTTATTCAAACATTCTACAGCGTAAAAACAACTAATGCTCTTACCATAGCAATCATTTAATTATTATGCATGTTATGTATCATTCAAATTGTACACAATATAACTAAAAATGTTACAAACAAACGAAAACAAAAATATACAGGAAGCAAGTAGGAAAAGTTTATCGATCCATTTGGCTGATTAAATGAGTTATTAAATTCGGAAAAAGTGCTTTAAGAAAATTGGGAAACTTTTGACGAAACTACAATATAGAAAAACGTAAGCAACCGCATAATTGCAATAAACCGTGTGTTCAAGTACATCATTATGCCTTGTTTCCCTCCACAATTTTACTACATATTTTCTACAACATTACGCCAATGCATGATTTCTAATTGCTTCATTCCTATTCAATTTTTTCATCCTCTCGATTTGTGTAACAATATTCTCTGTAAAAAACATCGATACATTTACAGGTACAAAAACCATATTACACGCCCTATATATCTTCACTGTGCTATTCTTTATGATGCTTCGTTTTGTACTGAAACACGGTTTCGGTTTGAAGTTGTTTGATTGCAAGCTGACACAAAATGCAAACACAGAGAACATTTTGTGTAGAGCATTTTTGTTTTCCTACGAACATGCGTCATCTCGGACGAGACTCGGTTTTATAACGTCAAGTAGGAGAAGTTCGACTTACATGTGCTCCGGATGGTTGCGCAGGCAGTCGAGAAATCCAGCGGGCTTTACTTGACCCGTACAAATTTTATGAATAGCCGTAAACAGTGGGAATCTGCATTGCAATAAGAAAAATACATAATTTGAAATTTAGTTCGTAAAATCGTAAATTTTGGACAACCAAAAAATCATATCCAGAAAACGTATCTAGCAAAACAAATTACAAGTTTTGGTGAAAAAAATCACATACTTATCCTCCATGCCCTTATTTTTCAGCATAAAGTTGACCTCCTCAGCAGTGATAGGACCTTGTAGTTTTTGTCCGTTGAGCATTTCATCTTCGAGCTGCTTGATTGTTTTCCCCGTCTTGACGAATGCTTCAGAAACCTTACGGTTACGTCCACCTGCAATGACGAAACGATATACTATGAAACCAGCTTCTTTCGCGTATCGTTCAATGAATCATTACCATAGCAGGTAGTGATGAGGTCGGCGACACCACAGCTTTCAAAAAACGTCGACAATTTGCTGCCAGGGTAAAATACGTCTACAAACTTTATCATTTCCATCAGTCCTAACCTAATAACGGCAGCTTTGGTGTTGTCGCCAAGCCCCATGCCATCAACAAAACCAGCTCCACAAGCAACAATATTTTTCAGCGCACCGCAAATCTCCACCGCATCTACATCGTCCACCACTACCACGCGGAAGTTGGGCGTCTGGAAAAGATCCCGCAGAGTTTGAGCAATCTTCATGTCCCTGCAACCTATGGTGGTCTCACAAAATTTCTCCTCTGCCACTTCCCCGGCCAAATTAGCTCCCATCAGCACGGAGCACGGAATCTTAAGGTGCTTCGTTATCAGATGCGAGATCAATTCCATACCACCACCCTCAGCAACATCAAAACCCTTGATCAGCGAGAGGCCAACAGCAGTTGGCTTGATCTTTCCTAGTAGTTGCGTTCCAAGTCCGCGGATAAATTGATGCGGAACAACGAAGATAAGAATATCAGCGTCTTTTGCAGCCTCGACCACATCTGGGACAGCAACCTGAAAGCAATAAGTACAAAAATAGTCAGAAAAGGCACCCAACTCAATTCGTAAAAAAAACATTACGGCTTCATTCGCTGCTGTTCGATGCAACTGAGTGAGTTCTTCTATATTTGTTTCGCAATATAGGTGTTTTTAGCGTCGATAAAAATAAACCCTTGTCATGCAATGAACATTTCTCGGATGCAACTTGAGCACTGTCTAGTCAAAACCTAAATGTTCTTCGATATGCGATCGATAGAGTTATTGAGTGACGACTTTACAAAATATTTTAATATTGAGCTCCATCCATATAGCTTAAAAAATAGTGAATCTTTCTACGGTACAAAAATAGAATGATGTATGAAATTGAATTGCATCGTTTTTCTTATTTTCTAATAAATGTTATTATAGCCGATGTCTTACATAATTGATTCGACACAGTTTGCAATTTGTCTGAGTAATTGTAGCTGTCAGCGATGAAGGTTAGTGAAAATGAGATATACCAAAAAGATAGCAGCTGGTTTTACTACCTTAGCACAATACCAAAGCACTTTGCGTGTGATGAAATGAAAATATGAATGATAATAAATGAGATATCAGTATAACAGTACTCGAGCGGTATCTGTACAGCATTTAGCTTTAGTAAGAGTAAATGTCGTCGCAATGAGCAGGGCTATACTATTGAGGACATTTAACATACGAATTGATATAGTGCTTCCGTCCCTTGCACATACTGTCACGTGGAACTCTGGAGACGTAGTTGCATTACCAGTGCGAGGCCCAGAAATGCACCAACGTGGTTATTACAACAACAAATGCTTTCTACCAGAAACCGGTTGAAACGCCGTGGACCTATTTAAAATAGGAGATCTTAAACGTTTATTCTTATTAGGCGTGACGACTAGACATTTTCTATTTTCGCAGAAGAATAGTCTGCCCTCTCGTACGGGGACTTCCGCTATAGTCTGGTCTCAGTTGGGATTCGAACCCACGCAATCAAATGTTCAATGTTGACCAACACCGATAGGTATATTAAATCACGAACAGATTTTTTTTATCAACCATTAGTGACAACGTCCAACCCGTATTTATTGCTTTCATCCAGTGTCGATAACGTCGGAATCAAGAGTTATCAATTATCAGTTTGGTTTGGAAAAATAACCACCCTACAAGGCAACAAACAACTGATATCAAAGTGCAATTGATTATTCAGCTTTGTTCTCTCGACGCAAACTGTACTCTGACCTTGCGAACTAACATAGGCGTTATTCCGGCGATCGTTGCCAGTTGCTTTGGCACCGTGACAAATGACAAACTAAACACATTCCAAAAATACCGTTTCATTGCTGCACCGTTGCTCTATTTCCACGCTGGCTATAACAACCTTAAAGGAACGATCAACTTACGATGTTTTCTGGCAACTTATGTCCAGGCAGGTACTTCACATTTTCGTGAGACGTGTTGATTATTTCCGTCAATTTCTTGCCATCGATCATCTCTTCGTAGACATACATAGTGACCCGATCTTCAAAATTAGACAACCGCTTGGCGTTAACACCTACAATCTTGGCGATTGCCGATCCCCTAGAACGCAGAGAAACAAACATTTTAATTACTTTCCCCACTAATGAATGTGAATAAAAACAACCCGTCCCTTCGTGATTGTCTTTGTCACACTGTTCATTGATAGCGGGGAAAATGATAAATCGCTAAAGTAAAGAAAAATACAACAACCGAGCTTCTGAAATAAGCCTTATATAATGTTTCTCTCCCAATACAGCCTTGATGTGATAGGACAATAGAACCATGACAAAACAATGCCATATATTTTAATGCCAGAACAGTATCTATTCCTTTACGTAACGCCGACCTGATGACTTTCAGCTAAATGGTGTTTATCATGTTGACATCGCAAATAATGTTAACCCATATTTTGAGAAACCGCGCTTAAAATGTGTATGACAACAAAATTGTGGCAATAAATGCAATACACTGCTTTGGCTTTGGGGATAATGTCTACGCTATTATTACTAATTGAACTTTCAAGGACAACCGTGTTGTTTTCGTTTCGATCCCATTGAAATTGTTTTAAACTCACCAGTTTCCGGATCCAACGATGCAAACGCGAACCTTATCAGACATGGCGGGATACTATTGGGAAGTAGCGAACAGAATGGAGAAGAAAAAGAGTAGATAAACAATCGCAGGACTGTGCACAGAACTCAAAACTGGTATGAAGTGAAACTAGCAAAATCCAACTTTATGTAATGACTAAAATACCAATTTAACACTGAGGGTCAATCCAACGAGACACGAGGTATTCAGCTTCGGGTTTGGTTCGTAAACTGAACTGCAGTGCTTGTTCGCAATACCTACCTTGCAAAATACATTTTGTTGGTCGCGTGGACGTTCGTGAAATGTCAAATCGAATGGAACAGTCAGGACTGTTATTAAAAATAAGGGAATTTGTGACTTTTAAATTTTCGTGTGTGTAACAAATTATTTTATTGATCACAGTCACGAAACAAACATATTAATGAAAATAAAAACAAAACTTCCACTACCGTGCGAATTTGTGATAAAGTTGTAGCTTTTCGCGTCAAAAATATTTGCGCCCAAGAGGGGCCTGCCCAAGATGATTAAATACTGCCACAAGAAAACAAAATGATTTTGACATTAATGACATTTGACATAACGTCGAGAAGCATGGGAAAAGCGGAGTTGAAAACACCGTATTTACAAATTAGCGCCCAGCAGCCTAGTTATCAGTGAGCTTGTATTACAAAATTATTGAAGAAAACGATTGATTATAGATTATTCAAAGAACAAACATTCATATATTAATTTGGTTACAAATCGTTTTAGCTGCTAGTCACTAGTTCATCAACATTGTGAATCCTTTATTCCTTCGATACATTTAGACAACATACAGAAACTTCGTGAATAATATCAAATGACTTGTACTCACGAAGGAAATCGAATACGGAACATCAACCAACACGTTTAATACTTACGAAGCGGTGAGTACCTAAACTAAGCTTATTTGGTTTGTAGCTCCTTGATTTCCTGCACAATATTTTCGCGAGCTAAATTTTCGTACTCACTCAAGTTCTTCGTCAAATAAATGCATGGAATACGGCAGAGTGTTTGCAGTAGCTGGATTTGAAAAAAAACATTGATCCTTTTTCCGTGTTGTAGGTTCAATATGTGAAAAATTACCTTCAGTCTAGTTTTATCGTAGCTGCCTATGTCTTCCGATTGATATTCAAGGCGTAGCTGTTGGGTATATTGTTTATACTCGTCCGGTGGCGTTCTGAAAATGCGTTGTGAATAAGTGGCAGGTTTGCCCAGATTCCATTTAGTTCCATTAAGAACATACCCAAGCACAAGCAAATCCAAATCCTGGAAAAATTTAACATCTTCTTCACACAAATCACCAGCTTCTGACTGTAAATCTCCCAAGAGTCGTTTTACATTTGCCTCCAGAGTTTTCTAAAAAGACAGAAAAAGTCAACAAAGGTTGTCTTCCTTCGCCGTATAGCAACATACTTACGTTTCCAAGATTAATTTCGTTGAAAAATTCACTGACTGCCTCACAGTTTCGTGCCATGCAGTCTTTATCCGCCTCGAAATAATAGTATTGAAAGAGTACAGCCAGCTGTAAACACACGTTTGACCCCGCTAGCAGTGGAACTTTTCTACCAATCAGTTCGTGCTCGTTGTGATAATGTCGGTGAGACTCGGAGTATTGTGCTCGCAACTTAGTCAGCCACTTTTGCGATAATTCTGACGACAGTTCCAAAGTCGTGCTGATATTATCCCATATGAGTTCCATTTGTGATACTTTCAATTGCCCCTCTTCAGTCCACTGCAAATACGTTCTTCACTGTTAATGATGAAGGAAACCTCCTTGGCAAAAATGAGTAGACCAGTGCGCTACATTAGCCGCACAAAAAGTGACTAAAGCCTTTCATTTTGTAATTATGCTCTGGGGGCTACCTGTTTGCCGACATGCGCACTGGTTTATCTCGCCGTATCAGAGTTATCCTTACACTCTTTACCTCCTTCTAGCAGGACATTTGTCAAACAGTTAGATGTGCGTACCATTATGTCTTAGTTAAGAGGAAGACGTTTTTATTGTTTACTTTATAACTTTTTTATTAGGAAAAGTTGAAATGGCACGTGCCAAAATACCTCGGAAAAGTGTAACCCTAACACCGAAGCGCAGCGCAGTTAAACGAAAACAAGACCCACTAAAAGCAGCTAAAACACACAACAACAAGAGGAATAAATTGAAGCCGCTGCAAAACATACAGAAGGTAGGTTGTTGTGTTTTTGTAAGATTTGTTTTAATAAATCATATACATTTTAATTTATAGCAAAGAAAAATGCAGTCGGATGCAAACTTTTTGCCAGCAACACCAAGAACATCTGACAGATTAGCTAAGCAATATCAGAAAACCAACTGGAAGAGAATTTCTCCTCATTCTTCAATTATTAGCAAAGGTAAGCTTGAAAAATATTGTTGATGCTTTAAATGTTTCGTAAAAATTATACCTTGCCAGCAACATCAACAGATACTATTGTGATTGATGACACGGATGAGGAAAACGAGGAAAGCGTTTCGAACTTGCAGCCAAATGCAATGCAAAATACAGGATATTTTTACGAAGATCGTAGTCCGGGATTACGAGAATTGGAAATCCCTCTATATGACATCGAGCGTCAGCCAGTTGAACCTGTTGTGGAAATTCATGAAACGACAATTATTGAACTAGATAGCACCATAGAAAATGCAAACGAAAACGGACAAGAAAATAGCAAAGAGCCACAAGAGCCGGATTCTACAGAAGATGTGAGCAAAAGTGAAAAAGTTTACGCCATCTCAAATCCTTCTAGAAAAATTCCTCCCCGTGTGCTAAGTGTGATTGATTTAAGTGACGACTCGGAAGATGTGTCGTACACTCAGTTCATTGCACCAGTTCAAACCATTCCTCTGGGATATAACATTGCGAAATCGCAACAAAAAGTTGATAAACAGCTTACAAAGAAATCTCCAAATAAGAAAATAACTGGTACAAATTTAACTGTAGAACCTCAAGTACCAACGACATCTGCATCCACGCAAAACCGTAACAGCAAAGAAATGCAAAAAAAGAGAATGGTAGTAATCGATGGGAACAACGTGTCTTATGGGTAAGCGTTTGCGAATAGAGTTTTAAGATATATTTTACCAATTGGTTCTTTTTCCCTCTTGTTTGCAGTCACCTCAATGGAAAAATGTTTTCAGTGAAGGGGCTCGAAATATGTATCAAATATTTTAAAAAATTGGGCCACGAAGTTGTAGCAGTAGTTCCTCAGTATAAGTATGTTGTACATTAGAGGCATGCTATATTAACAGAGTTTTAAAATTAAAAATTATTACATTTCTCGCAGACTGAAGAAAACGCAAAGTACTGATCAGGAGCTGTTGCAAAAGCTTCATCGCCAGGGCGATGTTATACTTGCACCTAGTAAAAATCTTCCTGGCCAATATTCTTCGCCATACGATGACAGGTAATATTTATTTGATAATACTACTATAACTATTTTATAACTTAAGCGTCTTTTTTTTAGATTGATTTTATCAGTTGCAGAAAAATTCGACGGTGTTATCGTGTCTAATGATAATTTCAGAGACCTTCTTGATAGTAGTCCAGGTTAGTGAAAAGCGTTGAAAAGCGCGATTGCAGTTAACTCCTCATGTTCTTGCTATTTTGTAGTATGGCGACGAATAATCGAAACACGAGTTATTGGTTACACGTGGGTTAAAGACTGTTTCTTCCTTCCTGATGATCCCTACGGTCGCCAAGGCCCCTCCCTTAGTGCGATGCTGAATGGTTATTCACCGTAATTTTGTTTTGCTTTGAGTAATAAATACATATGAAATACAAGAATTTATTTATATTACGTACTTAACGAAAATTTGTTTTTGTGTGTTTAAAATTTACACTAATTACTAATTTACAATTTACGCCTCAACGGCATGGTTTTGAATCTCAACTGAGACCAGCCCTCTCCTGTATGAGAAGACTGACTATCCATGTATACAATATACAAAAAAATATTATTCTTTACTGTTGAGATTGAAAGATCATTCAAGCTGATGGGTTGTTATTCGATTCTTCTCTACTCGTGACCACCTGTTCATAGCTCGGCGGGAAATCTGAAATATGCATTTAGATTTAAGACATTTGCATACGATACTGATAATTAATAATCACGAACCTCTTGGAATGCTGGTAACCACAACCAAATTCTGATTCGTGTACCCATACGGTGGTGGAGCAGTTCGCCCATCATGCTGATGTTGAATGTATGCCACAGTGTTGTTTGCACTATTGGCAGGTGGTGTTCCATTGGCATTCGAAATTGTGTAAACTATACCTTCCTGCCGAATATTTGGGCAAGTCGTAGCTGACGGCGAATACATGAGATACAGGAGGAATATAAATGAAAATGTAAAAAATGCCATCGAGAAAATACTAACCAGGCCTTGAAGAGGGAATAGAAACTAAAGGGTTCTTGAACCGTTTGTCGTACATGTACTGTTGAAAGTAATATCTCATTAGAAATTTCATACAAAGCAAGGTGCTTTAATGTTTAATTCTTCAAAATATCTCTGGTTAGTTACGTTTCGCTAGCCGGTATTGAAAAGAGCTCAAGATAAAAATTTGTTCTGTTTTATCCGATCATAGAATTTGGAATGTTATCTTATGATAAGATAATTAAAGCACGGAAACTTGACTTTGATTCACGAACACTTTTAGATCAGAAGTAACTGCCTGACTCAAATGTTGCTATTATCGTAAACGAAAATAACTGACTCGCAGCTCAATATCGAGTGAAGATGGGAAGAAACACAACCATAATTAAAACACTAGTTATTAAACATTACAAATAGCATATAACTCCAAAATTTTATTTTGTAGTAACTACTTGTTGGAAGGCAATTGGAAGGCAATTATTTAGACTCATTTTTATTTAGACTTCACTTACCACCAAGAACCAAATTGCCATAACAGTAAGCACAACTACTGGTATTACTATGTAAGCAGACATTTTAACGTAATGCTCTTGCGTGAAAATGTAGTGCACCTTCTGTTGGAGTCCGTAGCGAACTGATGCGATAAACGGATTCACATTTGTGAGCTGAATAAATGAAGTTCGGTCGGTGAGTCAAATGTTTCTTTATCAAGAAATTTTTGCTCAGAGAGCTAAACCAATGCATCTTTTTCCCCGAGAGAATTTACTTCAAGCTTAAATATTTGGGGTAAAATAGGGAGAGTTGATACTCCATTTAAAATTTGAAATGAAGAGATGGACACAGAAAATCTTAGATAAATCAAAACTCTGGTCATTACCTGGTGCTTGTGTATTTGCAAAAATATGAAGTAGTAACTGCATTTGATTTTTCATCTGATGTGTATACAATTTTTATTCTTAAATTCTTAAATTTATTTCAGTGTCTTATAGTTATCCTTGCTTTACGAACGTCAAGGTGCTTTATACTATGCTAAGATTTAAAAAGTGAAGGATTTAATGAGTTCAATTTCTTATTTCGAAAATTTTCATTTTGTAGCGTGACGCGATTCTTGGATTATGAATTGAATATTATTTTTTTAGTTTGTACAACGATTGATTGGAATTGGTTGCACTTTTGTTGCATTTGGTGGACTTTAGATTTTTATTTAGCGCTTTATTTTCTCTCTATTGCTTTTTCCATGCAATTCTGCTACATACGACTATGGGTATGCAATGAAGCTAGATTAAAATGTTCATTTGTTTAGCACATCTCGTGAAGTACTTTTCATTGTTTGTTCATTAGAATTTGCAGTGTTTGTTCTGTGATGCGATGCAACAACAGTTGTCAGAATGAAAATTGTCTTTCCAGAGAAAAGAAAATATCATAAGACAATACCATGTTACAATTCATTCGCTGTTCAATTTTACTATACGAGTGTTTAATCCGTATAATTTCAATACAATTTGAACACTCATGAATGCTCTAACAGGTTGTAGTAAAAGCACTAGAAATCAGCTACAGTTACAAAACACTCCGGCAAAATGAGACCGATCATGCCTATCCTACCAGGAGCGTTTGTTTCGTATCGCAATGAGCTTCTTTCGCGGTTAACGGCTTTCTATCATTCGTTGTTTGTGTATATATTTGTGCATAGTCATAAAACTTGGACTAGTGTGGCTGTGCCATAACATCCCTGCTTTGCTGCATTATTGAAGCGCATAATGGAAAGTTTCTGTAATTATATGAACTATCCATCTTGCATTAGTATTAAGCCTTTTTTTACAAAGAATATGCATGGTCAAAAGAGGTGGCTTATTTTTTGCCTGCTAATGCATAAATGATGTATGATGATGTCAATTATCGTTAAATAAAAACTTGGAATACATCGATATTGAATTTGATTGTTTTAAATGGCTTACTTAGGTATGCCAGGTCTGTAATTTTTTTTATCGAATAAAGAATCTAGGAGGAACATGCTCATATTTTATTGCTTTAATGGGATCATTTTTCGAAACAGTAAGATTGAAAAGTTTGTGTTCTTTCATTGATGCGTTTAATTTTTTCTTTAATTCCGCTGCTTATTGAATCGACTCGAACTAACTTCTAGCTGCGCCATTATGTGAAATCTAATTCCGGTTCCCTTATTGTATGTAATATATGTAAATATCAAAAAAGGTCTAACAAATATCGTCTTCTTTGTATAAAAAATAAGTCATGATTCTTAAAAAATAGTTCAATAAATATACATTTACTCTAAATATATATGGCATTTATATCTGTCCGGGCAGGAGTAGGAGTGTAGTATATGTTCTTTGTTTTTTGAATGATCCAAAATCATCATCCTTGTCGAGCCACATAATCTTCAAAGTTAAAGATAATTTCATGATTTGAGTTGAGTTTGAGATGATTGACACGGTGGGTCAAAATACCAATGTTGTCTGTGTATGCTGCTTGTGTATAGCAAGCGACAAAAAATTACATCATTCAAAATAGTACCATTTAGAGTAGTACATTTATTTTCAGTGTTAAACTGAAGAATTTGATTGATTTTGATAAAAAATGGTTTTTTCTACTCCTACAAATTTGCGTACCGATTTTTTTCCGAATGAATTTTCTGAAAAGACCAATTTGGAAAATCATATGCTGATACTAGCGTGTTTAGAAGCTTACTCAAGTCGCATTCAAACTTATGTCAATACAAGCTCAAAATAACACATATCCCTGGTTAGCTTGTTATCCTTTGCTGAATGAATCCGTCGAATGACTTACACTAATATAATATAGCATAGTTGAAACTTGTCTGGGAAAAACGTTGCGCCGTTTGAGATGTAGTTAAGAACAAGGTTGCGGTCGTAAAGAAGTGTGCGCTAACATTATACCATCGCGCATCTTTCTAACGCAACCATCATCGTCACATTACAAGATAACTGGTCAGTACTGCCGGATGTTGTGCGCTTCCTCGAACAGTATTACCTTCTTTGTTTCTGTGGATCCAGTTAAACAATAGCCGCTCATCGTCATCGTCTTTTCTCATTGTCAGCGTCACGCGGTAGCACCACCGCACACTTTCTCCGCCGATTGTTTTATACCACACTCTAACGGTATCCAAAACTCTAGAACAGTCCTTTCTTTTTCTTACCTTTGTCTTTGCCGTCCACAGTTCTGAAAGTAAGCCGTTCGGGAATAAGTAAGATAAGGTAAAATAAAAAGCATAAAATGAAAAAATGGATTTCCGAAACCAAACTATAGACTTGAATGAAGAAAGTTATTTTTTAAATCAATGATCAAAACAAATCCACGCAAAACGATATCAAAATATAAAAAATGTCTTCATCGAACTACAACTAGGTTTTAGCCTATTTTGTTGCATAAATACTAGCGGAAAAGTATAGCGAGCTCGACGAGTCTAGAAAGGAGAGGGTTAGAACATATATTAGAATAAAGGTATAACTATACATGGTTGCAGTGGATGAACACTGCATTGCCCCAAAAATTTTTGTGTAGAAACCTTATCCGTGAGTAAAGCATATCGCATTATCATATGTATACATATCAAAAGGTTATTCCCTTATAATAGCACAATTATGCGTTTGAAGCTGAGATCAAAACGTAACGTACTCTTGGTATTTTTACTACTTCGTGACACGAGTGAAACTTAATTACGAGTGAAACTTAAGATATTTGAACAAACATTAATTATAAGCATGTCTATTCGATTAAAATACGTGCATGACATTTGTACAAACATGTAGTGAACCCCACTACGTTCTGTATATGTATCAACATTCTACTAAACATGCAAACAAACAATCTAACCTATTTATGTAACGTCCATGCTTTAGAAATGAGATATGATAAGTGGGAACGCACTCTAGTTTCTGCGAATACTCATTATGTTAAAGATTCATATTACAATGAATAAGATAATTCATTGGATATACCATTTAACACTAGAACTACCGCGATTTTTACGCTTGTAACTTTACCGCGATTTATGTTCAATATTTAAGAAACAAAAAAATATTTTTAAATACTTCTAAATTAACATTCCGTTGAATGTGTGAAAGTCATGCATTAACATTTGGTAGAATTGTTCAACCTTAAGAAATGAATGTGATTGAAAAAGTACCTGGCCAGTCAAAATTATTGGTCCGGTAGTTCTAGTGTTAAGGTACCACAATGAGATATACAATTTTAAACAAATTTATGCTGATTTTATAGTACCTCAAGCCATGAAATGATCAAAGAAATCCTCTGAAATCCCGCGATAAGAGATAAAGTATGTACAAGATTGCAAAGGCAATAATTTTAAGAAAGAAAATATTGATATTGTTAGTTTCATTAGTTGTTTGTATTATTTATTATTTATTAATTTTGTATTTGATTCCCTTTCCGAGTAAATGCTTTCTGCGCGATTTTTGAAGCAACTGATAATCCTTGTTCTGTTCCTAGTAAGAAACTAGAAACATTTATTTGTATTTTCAAGCAATGTTTACCAAAAGCATGAACATGAATGAATTACAATGTCGTAAACATATAAAGTACAATAACAGCCCTATCCGCACTTATGAGTGGAATAAATTGTTCGATTAAAACTCCCCTTCTTGAAAATGGTTCAGTATTTTTCTAAGCGAAGCAAAACCCTTGTCTTATTTTCCTTATAATTTCCAGCCTATACAGACTACGCTGCCATGTTTTTTTAAACTAAACAAAAAGTACATTCCACAATTAAATGACCTATATTTTGTTCTTGTTAAAGATTAAAGACTATACATATCTGGTTGTAGTTGTTATGAACGTTACGTTTGATATAATTCCTTTTTGCTGATTCATCTCACTAAGAGCCTAGAATTGAGCTTACTATGCAACTAGCAACATATCATTGAGTTATTGCCGATTATAATCGGGCCATCGGCCTTTCTTTAAAATGTTCGTTTTGCCGAATGATTTGAACTTTAGCACACCACTGTTTCGCCGTCACTTTTATTTACCTTGCAATTAATAATAAGTCCTGTTAATGTTAAGGATACTTGTGAGCTCACGACAAGAGACACATTTTTTGTATTTCTCTATAGTTGCGAAAATTTACTTAACCATAAATGTATGTAAGAATACGGAGATACCCTAGGACAAAAAAGTTAGGTGACAGACAGCCACATGGGTGCAATAGAAGTGCTGATTTTGGACTAGTGCTCTGAGATGAGATTGCATTTTCTGGTGTATATTCATAGAGTGATGCATATTAATAATGTCAGTTAGAATACCCCCAACAGTGCTGATGAGTGAGCTGAGTTAATCTTGCTGGGACGCAGAAGGAAACGTGTCGCGTACGGGTATTTTATTATTCGAGAGGTCATTTCCATGTGAAGAAGCAAACAGTTAGCCCATTTAGGATTCGGTATGTTCTTGTGAGCTAGCTGGCATCGTGCTGCCGTTATTGTTAGCACTATTGAGAGTGGAAGTTGTGCCGGCACCAACCGCAACGCCACGGACGGCGTCTGGCGCACCGAAGCTAGTGTGCCGACGCAGCAACGATCCAAATACACGCCTGCCCTTGGACTCATCGGAACTTCTTGATGCAAGAGACGCGGTCCTGGAAAGCATTTGGGGCATTCGTTTTTACATAAGTTTGATATTCAGTATTGCATACGGATCTAGTTATACACACATATACAACAATTTAGCAAAAGTGTTATGATATTGATTGAAGATTAATGTTATTGTGGCTTTTTAAAAGCAGCACTCTACAGCGGAAATTACATACTATCTCCTTTACTCCTCAATCAACATTATTCCATCCTGTTAGGTTGAATGGATGCGTAATTAATAATCGAAGGTGATGAACAAAACTTGACTTTCATGTCACTACGAATCCGCGTGTCACAAATTGTAATCAACCTTTGGTTCATAGAATACATATGCGTCACTTAAAATAAAATTATGCACTTGGCAAGAACTGGTTTACAGCCATTTTCAACCCCTTTAACAAATCAAAATGAAGATTTGAACCACTTGTATTGAGGTTTAGCACCAGGACAATTAAATGTTTCTGTAAATATAGTTATTTTCAAACGTGATGCCTACATGTCACGCGTAAACAAAACCGTCATACGTTTTAATTATAAAAATATCTTCCATGTATAATTGAATGCCTCGAAAATTAAATGTTTAAGTACAGTTGACTTAAAAACGTCTCTAGTGCAGGTATTATAAGAAAGAATTGCATACTGTAGTACAGAAAAACCAGTCTTTAACGATCATTTGAAAATTTTAACCAGAATCAGATATCACGTGTGTAAGCTTAAATCAAATTTTTATGAACACTTGCTCACGATAGCAATTGGAGCCACTTTGTTTTTAAAAATATCAAGACACATATTATCATTAGCATACCCGGTCGACAAACACTCAAATTTTTTGCAGCTGTCATGTAGTACCAGCAAGTTTTTCCATGGCACATTGCTGGGACTCTTGCTGGAACTACATAGTACCAGCAACAATTTAAATTTCTGTCAACCGGGTAGTCATTATTGACATTTTTTTAAATTTTGTTCGAACTGGTTATTTAATTTACTTATTTATAGTGGAGGCTGAAATAATATTCTGCTGTACACTTTATATTCTTGATTTGTGCTGTGTCTAGGATAGAATGTATCAAACATAAACAAAATAATACATTCATTTTCCCCATTGTGAAATGTCTTACCAAAGAAATGCTTAAATTGTGTAGTAAATATGCAAATAACTCAATCCAAAAATAAGTGTGAAATAAAGAAAGCGTATCAGTTAGTTTACTCACACAAAAATTTCTTTTCCTGTTTGTAGTCGTTTTAATGTTTGAAGATTGTTTAAAATTTTGTTTTAATGAACAGATTTTGAGCAGCACTCACGCGTGAGCAAATATATTAAGTGCCCATGTAATTAAGTGTTTTCCCATTTATCATTTTACAGCATTTGCGTATGTATGTGTTAGTATTCAAGATTAGGTTTCAAATTGATATTGTTTTGCAAGTATATACGTCGTTGGTTCGTTTGGTGAGTTGAGTAGATTAAAAAGAGAGAAAAGAGGAAGAAAGAACAAACAAATAAATGTATGTTTGTAGAGGTTCGAATCTTCTTATTCTTCAGACAAAAAGCACTCATAAAACAGAACAATAGTAAAGAGCACTATATCGGTAACGATAAACAATCATAGATGCAACAATAATATTCGTATACATTGCTCCCTAAGTTAATATGAATGGATATAAAAAATGAAAAATCGTGTTATAGTAATTAGAAAGCAATCTGTTTTCTGCTCTTCCGGAAGGCGAATAGAACATAATAAATATGTAAAAATCATTCCATTGTGATTACCAATTGGTCTTATTTTTGGCGTAACGACCGTCTTGGTCCTGCCTGCCCATTAAGGTCTTACAAGACTTTTTCGCTTTGAGTACGTGGATAGTCAGTGTTCCCGTACAGGGGAGGGAGGGTCCGGTTTCGGTTGAGATTTGAACTCTCGGTCGAGGTGGTGAGCCCCGGCACTTATGGGCCGATTTTCTAACCGGCATTACCAATTGGTATACATTACAAATCAACATAGTTGTCGTTTTGAGAATTATCGCATAGGAATGGGAACTTATATGATTGAAATTATAACGAGAACAAAAACATAGCGTTTCCATGATTCAAATCCTTGCACTAATATCACGTAAAGCACAGCACATCAACCAAAAAATTCTATTTAATAAACGAAAAGTCTTCATAGTTTGAATTACTGATAAAGCGAACATTAAAAAAAACCCTTATTTTGTGATAAACAATTCATGTTTAATTATTTTACCCTTGATTTCGTTAAGTTCCCCTGTCCTTTGCGCGATGAATCAAAATACAAAAACACTGATGAGCTCAGAATATAACTGCGCTATCCATCGTAAAACTACTGCAGTGGTAATCTTTGGATTTCAATGTCATAGAACTTCGTCCTATTTTCTTTGCTTTACATGTAACAACGATTTAGATATTCATGTTTATTGTGGATTTGTGTAGCGAAAACGGAAAGAAGAAATTAAAAGTGTAACAAAAACACCATCCAAAGATTTCATGAATCAATTTGAAAATAATAAACAATACAATTACAAAAATAAAACTTAAACTGGTACTAATGAAAGGCTACTTACTCTTTGCTGTTTGCCTCCAAGCTTTTGCGACGAAGCTCGTCCAACGTGACGCCATTTTGCTGTTCCCATTCAGCTTTTTCCATCTCGAAAGCCTTTCTACGATCCTCTAGCTCACGAATTTGAAGCTCCAGTGCCTAGAAATACATTGATCAGTTAGTTTCCACATTCGGTTCGGTTTTTTCAAATACCTAATTATATATTCTCCGCTTTACCTTTTTGCGCTCCTCGTGACGTCTGGTTAACTCTGCTTCGGAATCTTTCAGCTTTTGCTTTTTCTCTTTCACCTTCATCTCGAAAACTTGTTCCATCTCAGCCTCCATCTTTTTCATTTTCGATTCATGCTCCCGTTTTTCTTCTTCCATTTGAGCTAATGGGTTCCTTTAAGAATAAATACAATGTTTGTGAGCAAAATGGGTGAAATATGTGAGGGGCAGCTTTTGTTGAATATTTCATAGGCAACTGAATCAAAAACTTCTACATCCTTATTCAGCAATAATCTACAAGTCCCATCTAACCCACCCTGAAAGGTCAGAACCAAACAATGATGGTTGCTGTTAGTAGCCAATTGATTTTTATTTTTGTTTGGTTAACTTACCATCCAATACCATTTGTGTTAACTGATCCAATATTGCATAAGCTAGATGAATGATGATTTTTGGTGGGGTGAGAAATGAAAATGAATTTAGTGTCATTGTAACAGCGTGAGGTTCAAATGAAGAGAACATTTAGCAAAATAAACAAATTTTAACAAATCAAGATTAAATGGTAAACACAACTTAGCCGTAACTTGTGATAAGTAACCAACTAGTCACCATTTTTAACGAAATAATCTTGAAAAAGCTCGATCGATCAAATATCAACAGGCTAAAAAAGTCTAGAGCACTTACTTGTTGCTTAATTTGGCCTTTCCATCGCTACCAAGCCCGGCCAATTTTCTACAGCGGTAATTTTCATAGTGCACGTTGTTGGTCACGTCCTTCAAGTCCTGTAGATTTGTCCGAATGACCATATTGCGTAAGGCAATGAAATCACAATGGTCCAGGTTTTCAACTACACATGAAAAGGAATCCAGTTTAGTTGCAACATATGCTCTTTGCTTTTTTTAAGTCCCTTTAGCCGTACCTTCAGCAACACCCCAAGGATACCGTCGACCGCGTACTTTACGTCCATCAATCTCGATAATAGCATTCGCACCAACGACTGCGAATGGTACGCGGCTGCGCAGTTGCCGGAGCACTTTAGCATCTTCTTCCTCATCGAGAGGGTCAGGAAAATCGTAGATCTTAATCTTGTGCTGTGCGATTTCATTTAATATCTGCAAAACAAAACGTAAACAATTATTATGCAAAATCCGTTTGGAAGTGCTTTATGTTTGAAAAGTACCTGCTTCTTGAAGAGTGTTATCTCTTCCGGTGTAAGAGTGTCCGCCTTAGCGATGACTGGAATAATGTTTACTTTATCACACAGTCTCTGCATGAATTCGATATCGAGCGGCTTCAACCCGTGTCCAGACGGTGCAATGAAGTACAGGCACACATGCACACGCGAATCGGGCAGTGCGGTCCGGTGGACACGCGATTCGGCTGTCAAATATTCTTCGTATTTTGACTCAACAAAGTCCACGATTGGTATCCAACTGAAAGCGGTTGCAAAACAAACCAGAAGGTGAAAGAGGCGCACAGCCTACACGGCAGCAGCTAGAACCTACCAGTTGCTATTGTCTACGGCATCACCAAAGCCGGGCGTGTCTACAACGGTCAAAGTCAAGTTAACGCCGTTTTCCTTCAGTAATACTTTGGTGCTCTCGACGGCGACCGTTTTCTTGATGCGCTTCGACGGTCCAGGGTGCTGTTCGGCGTGATAGATGTCCGACAGGAACATGGAATTGATCAATGTCGATTTGCCTAGGCCGGATTCACCCACCACCATCAGCGTCAACTCGAAGCCCTTTTTGACCGCCTTCCGGTACACTTGGTTTGGCAAGTTCGCAAACCCGACATACCCGTCTAGCTCCTTCGGTTTGGATTTTAAAGTAGGTTTTTCCTTGTCATGACGCTCAGCTGCAAGTTTTGCGTTCACTAGCGAAGACTCAACGTGGTGATTATGATGCCCATTGGCACCCACACCGTCGTGGTGGTTCAGCAACGCGTCCCGTTTCTCCTTCAGGGAAATACTATTCATATTGGCCGCCAGACCGTTCAAACTTCCTCCATTGTTAGCCATAGCTATTCCACCTCCTGAGCTACCGTTCGATGCAGAACCAGTACCAGCAGCGCCACCGTTTAAGTTAGTGTGCTGATTGTTGTTAGTGCTGTGATTAGAGACCATTGCGCCGATCGAGACCGATCCCGTGGAACTGTTGTTAGTGGCAGCCGCGATAGGAATGGCTACACTGTGCTTATCATTACCAGCATTGGCACTATTTAAATGCGACGCGTTGTTGTTATGCTGCGCAAAGGATATGCAAAATAAAGAAATTGATAAGAGACAATGTTAGGAATATTAAGGGTAGCGATAGGAGGGTGGGGATGTTTATGTTTGACACTAGGAGGAACGGAGAGGCTAGAAGAACCTCAACTCACGATCACATTGTTGTTAGCCAAGTTGAGATTGTTCAATCCTACCGGTGGGTTCGGTGGTGGTCCAGATGGACTGTTGCTCTCCGATTTGAAGAACATTTCACGCTTGGTTGCCAACTGAAAAATAGTCAAAAATAAAATTACAGACAATTCGCTGATTAACTAAACAAGAACGAAAGAAAACAAGGAACTAGCTTTAAACAATCTGTAAAGAGGCAGCGCACGCACATCCCGAACCGAACCAACCAACGAAACACGACAATTTACGTAATATTTACAACTGTAACCGAAAATTACTTCAATGTCGCTTGATTGTAATGATCAGAAAAAGAAAAAAAATATTTTTTTTAACCTCTTCATCGTTGTTTCAAAGAACTTTTCGTGTAATAAATAATTTTAACAAAAGAAGTGATTGAAACGATTTCAAATCATTCTAATGTAGTTATTTTACTATATTTACTACTCCTTTAACATTCCCATCTTCATTTATTGTGCTAACCTTTTCCCGTTCCGCTTTATCGATCTTGGTGAATTCATTCCGATCGCGGTCGATTTTGTTGAAAGAAGACGAATAGTTTGGCAACTTAGGTGGTGGTATTGGCCGTGCGGCTATCGTGGGTTTCTCGTGCGTTTTGTTCGTTCCATGGATCCCGGCAGTGATCGGAGGCGTTGGTACGGTAGCCCCTCCACCGCCACCGGTGGTGCCCTGGAAGTTGGCCATGTACGCACCGGGAGATGATAGTACCGGCTTTACCGGTGGCACCGGGGGTCCACCGGCGCCAGTTTGTTGTGTTGGCGTTGAAGCACTCATATTTTCATACTATGTTTATCCTTTCCTACAGCACACACTTCTCTCACTCACGTAACTACAATCAACAAGTACACCACTACGTCCAAAATTCCGGAGGATTGCGTTGATTTTTATTTTTTTTATGTTCTCACTTTCTTCAGCCGTGTCCTTCTCCTGACCTTATACACTTCAGAAATAAATGGCACTAATATAGCTTTCTTCCGCTGTAATAAAAAGAGTACCGAGCCGTTATCATCTCCCAATGACCAATCCGTTTATCCAAATGTATCGTGACGCAGTTACATACGGAATGAAGGTACTAAAACAGTGGAATCAGTATTTGCACGACTTGCTTAAGATCACGTGATCACGTTTAAGATCTCATAATAAAGGATGCTACAGATGCATCCGTATTTTCCCGCTCCTCAAATTCAAGGAATCAGAATTGAACCAAATCCATTCAATGTATGGAGCTAAACTCAACTACACAATATGTGTGTTGCAACGAGATTGTCGTATTTTAAACAAGTGATTGCTTAGTCTCACCACCGCATATCATGGTATCCTAAATGGTTTTTTATCAATTACCTTTGTACTTCCTTATTTATTTCTAAATCACATACAACTGAATGAATCAATCAACATGTAAGGAAAATTACTATTTTTTCGGCTACAAATAGTTAAATAGGAAATAAGTTCGTGACAATCAATTGCAACGAATAATAAAACCATACTAACTTAAGATCAACTAATAACTATGGCCAACATAAGTACGCGTATATTCTGAAATGGCTAACGTTTTATGAGAATACTCTACATTGCACCCAGATTTACCAAATAAATGTTCATTCCACTTAAATTGTCTTAAACAATTAAACGAATGCTTGCAAAACTATACATAAGTACTTCACATCATACGACAATCGTATCCATAATAAATAACACAATTAACGGTCGTTTGACCAAAGACTTTATTCGGTGTGACCTCTTTTTTGTCTTGTACGCGAGTACTTGTTTTCCTTATCGTTTGGCCTCATTCAAAAAGCGCTTCAAGCCAGACTTGCAAATGTGCTTGCTGTAAATTAATGATAATAAATGAAGCATAGAACACTGCTGCTTCGTTTGCAGTTTGCTGTTTCATGTTTTCGACACACATAAGTCAGAGAAATGTTTCTTTGTTTCAATACTCTTGGATCCATTTCCGTCATATAGTATAGTCGCCAGTGATTCACGTTAAACGTTGTGCCCCTCAACGTTACGTTAACGGTGCACAAGGCCCACCGCAGCTTTTGATAGATGATCAGCAGGAGAAAAACGTTCGCGCCGACATAAATAAATATCTACGCAATCTACACGCATGTATGGAATGTTCTTACGCTTCAATATAGCATTAACTGCAAATGACGTGGATACAATGCGGTTGTTTGTAAATCGGTACCAACCAGGCAAATGAACCACGGTTTGTGAACGAAAGGCATTCACAAAGTATGCACAAACTATGCACTACTGTGCACCATGTTTGTCGATTGTGTAGAACATTCTTCCAGATTCATTAGATTAAACTTACAGCTTGAAGTGAAAAATGCAAAGGCCGATACATTGATCGACGAGATCCCCAACGGGGTTAGATAAAGTGGAAACAGATTTAATTCTCCAAAAGTAGGAAGACAGTAAGCTCTAAATTGTAGGATTAAATGTAAACAAAAACTCATCTCAACGCTCCATCCGGCTGCCTGCCTACCGCTTCCATGTTAAAACACAAACAAACAAACTGTCATAGCTACAACTCCCTTGACCCAAAACCCTGTTCTTCGACCCGTTTAACTTGACGATAGCCGTACTTTCCCGGAATGATCATAACTGCATGTGGTGTAGAAGTGTACATCCCAGCATGGAATTGTTGCCGCATAAGCAAAAGAGGCACTACTACCAGCGCCATTCATCCTTCCTCAAACCTCGTTTCTAGACTTTCTCTAGAGACACGTTCAAGTGTCTCAGCACGAAACTATCACAGAGTACATGATCCAAGGGAAAAGCAGGGATGCGGGAAGGGCAATGCACTCGAGAATGCTGAACACTACTTTTTTTTATTCCATTAAAGTTTGCGCCTTTAATGCTGACCAAGATGGCAAGAAAAGGTTAACGTTTTGATTCCTGATTTTTTCTTCCAAGTCAATTAAACCTGAGCAAAACGCAACAAAGAACACACCCCTCACATCGGATCGTTTCGAGTTAATGTTACGCGTTGTCCAAAGAACATATCCACTCACTTTTTGTCTACCATGTGGCTTCAACGTTACTGCTATCATTGGAACATTACTTCCGGTAATG
Source organism: Anopheles ziemanni (assembly GCF_943734765.1). Taxonomy (NCBI): domain Eukaryota; kingdom Metazoa; phylum Arthropoda; class Insecta; order Diptera; family Culicidae; genus Anopheles; species Anopheles ziemanni. The sequence continues at coordinate 94,695,898 of NC_080705.1, forward strand.
GTTTCGACATTTTTGTATTGCTATAGTGTTCCTGTAAGCCACTCCGAAAGAAATTTTCACTTATCGCTATCTACGTTATCAAACCTCTTAGGGGAATGCGTTTGGCAATGCCCAATACATCATACCATAGCGTATTGCTTTGTGGTGATAACACACAACTAAATTCGACGAAGCATCTAATTAAAATTCTGTTCTGGGGTTGAAATGTAAGACATCTGGTCAGATCAACGATTCACATTCAGAACTGATCCGGTAGTATTGTGAGATGCGTTTTGCTCTCATGTACATTATCTCAACACGACGCTCCAAAGGTAATAGCGGCTACAACGTGTAGTACCACACCCGCTGATTTAATCCCAATACATATAATATGATTCTGTGAAAAGGTTACCAGAATCGCCCCCATCGTTACTCGTTACGAGCAATTTTACGGCTATCCTGTCCCGTACATTCATATGGCAATATCCAGGAATGTCAATGAGCTCCATGGAATGAGTCATGTAATCATAACACAGAAATTGACAACTTTCGAAAACAAATGATCGATTAAAGCTTATGTTTTAATGTGTTGTTTAATCAATCAACCAAAACCTGGTTTAATTCAGGTTCCTCTTCTAACTACTCAAAAGTGATAAAGCATATAAAGTCGAAACCTGGTAGGACTCGCTCTTGATTTTGAAAAAAAATTCTACTGACGTTATATTTTTCATATGTTCAACATATCGTGTTGGAGCATCGCAAACAAGAGCTTATTTGAGATTGTTTAAAAAAAAAAGGAAGACATAACTTTGTACGTCAAGCATTTCTATGAAAACGTCAAAATTCATATGCTATTTACGTGTCATGGAAAAGAGATATCCTTTAGAACGAACCCTTTACGTATCTTGATCATACATCCTCCCTGCATATACTGCACCACACTTCTACACACCGCTAGCAACAGCTCAATGACGCCTCTCCGGGGATCGATAAATTCACACAAATTGTTTCCTTCGCAGTCGAAAAGTTGGCAAATTCTACAGTTCTAATAAGTCAAGCATTGCATCAACGAATGCTCAATTATCTGCTTAATCATTTCACAGATGGAAACAGCACACGCAGGAAGTAAAAAACAACATTACACCGCACCGCCGAAACGGCGTCTTACCAACTATTCCACGACTAGCTAACGAGAGACTGAAGGTAACTAGGCTTGGAACAAGTGCTCCAACCTATGCACCCACCGTTCCTATTGAAGGAACTGGTAATTCCATTCTCCATTTTGTAGTTAAAAACGGTTGGCCACAAGCTAATTAAAAATCAATGATTTGAGAAGTAGAAAAACGGGCATTCCTATTATTTGTTTCTAGCCACTACTAGTTTCAATCGCAGAGACACTTTGTTTCATCAGTATCCTAAAAGCATAAAGTTCCAGTTCCATTTACTTCTGACTCCCAGTACATGTTTACACCTCCACGTAAATGGCGAAAGAGAAGTTGTATTGCTCTCACGATCGTTTCAAAGACAGGTCGGGTAAAGCTATTTTCTGCTCCGCCATAACAGTTGGTTTGCAAAATGTTTACAAACATACTTGCAGTATGTGAAGATCTTTGCAAAATCTCGTAAACGAAATAGGTAATTAGAAATTCTTGACCACAGTCTCCATGATCTCTCGGATAGAAACTCCTCTTCTGTATCATGGAATATGGATCCTGCCATGATTGGCGAAATTGGGTGTAATGGTACGATATCGAACACCGCAATTGCTTGCTCTGTTGATGAAACATACCAAATTTACAGTTTTACCCCACTTTCCTGGCTGCTTGCAGGAGGTAAACAAATTTCCAACCAACTGTCAAAAATATTACTACACCCGCTGGGCAATTTCGAGCAATCCTTCTAAAAACGTCCTGCATTTGTTTCATCCACATACAAAAAAGTAGAACGTTTGTTCCGATATTTCGAGCTGCCTAGCTGGCGGTTTCTGGCTCGTTACATGGTACCACTTCTTTTTTCGTTGATCTTGATTTCGCTTTTCTCGGCGTAAACTCGGAGAAGTTGTAGACTGACCGTACAACTAAACAAAAGTATTTTCTGGTCTTAGATAAAGATATCTTTCATAAATTAATAAAACCTGGATGATACAGGTAAAAGCTACTGTACAAAATCTAACTTTCTATGATATTTTTGATTCAACCAAATGTGGAAGCTTTTTTAATTCAGAACAAATCATTTAAACTTAAGTTAATAATTCATGTGTTTGATCGTGATACATCACTTTAAAAAACTAACGAAGGCAACTATTGTTTGAGAATCACCTTTTTAAAGATGTTGGTAAAATTTATGTAGAGCAAAAGGACAGATAAATTAACAAATTAAATATTTTACGAAATTGTAAAGAAAAGTCGAGCTTTTTTCTTTGTTTTTTTTATTCAAATAAGATTTCGCAGGTAATTTGCTGATATTATATCAAATACTTATGTGTTTCCCATGATGACATCAAACAAGATAATATTGATTAACGACGAAAATGAGTTAATAGATTCATTCAATTCATTATGGAGCATTGCATACATATTATTTTTAATGTTATATATTAAACGGGTTGCTGTTGCTAGGAAATGCAACTTAATCGTACAATGTATGTCATACGACTACGCAAACATAACTGAGATCATTTGTGGTAAATTGAATCGGTTAAAAGTTCGTTTAAGCAGATACAACTGGATTAGTCGTAACAGTGACTGATGTAACATTTCCACCACTTGAATGTTATTCCTTCAATTCTTCAAGGTTTCCTACGAATTTAATGCTTATGACTTGGTTCACAAGTTTTTCGTGGTAGGTTTTTAGTAGAGCTGCAACAAATCGATTTTTTTGGAAAATATAAAACCGTGAAAGTGACTCATCTCGTTCGTTCAACCGAGTAAACCTGTGCAGTCAGCGGATTTGGACATAGGACAGCAATCGAGTTAACCAATAAATAGATGGTCGAGCAAGTGAGTAGCGAATGCGGACGAGCGGTTCAATCGAGCGGTATTTGGCCATCCTATCCTAGCATGATTTGGTCAATCAGGCCACACCGCCGACGCTACCGGCCATTTAGTACGAATAACTGTTCATATCACTCCTTGACCTACCAGATTTTCTAAGGCATACGGTATAACTGCAAACCAATTTAACTGAATTTACATATTTCAATACGCATATGTCCACGTTTGCTTGCCCTGAAACGGCAACTTTTTTCAATTCGTGGTAGGCTATCGAATTCCTCAACGTAGCCGACTTGAAATTGAAAAAGTATTGAAACTTTACTTCATGAACTAGGAAGGGGTCATAGCAAACACAAAATATATCGTTTTTCACTTCCGCTATTGGCCGCTGTATCGTTTTTGATCACAATTATTTTTTTACGTTCGTAACCACATGGTCTGTGTGGTACATACCATCCTAAACGTCTCGATGATGTTTATCGTGGCCTAGTAGATGTGTTTGGTTTTCGTAAAATTAAGTAATTTTATGCTCAACATTAAACACAGTATCGGGAACGCAAGGGTAAAACAATAAATGAATCTAAATTTCAAACAGCTTTTCCTATTGTAATAACACTGTTACAGCAACACTATTTTCCTTGTTCAGCATAAACGAAAGTGTTAGAAGGAGAACAAGAAGAAACACTGTTGCAGTTGTGCAACCAGCAAACGAAGAAAATATCTTTCAAAACCAGCAAGCGAGCGAGACCTACATGTCCATGTTTTTCAAGTGAATTGCTTACTCGACTTATCAACGGAGATGTGAAAGGACACGTATGACAAAAAATTCAAACCCGATGGAGTCATCGGGCACCCAATTAGAGACCAACGGGTCATGATATACACTGGAACTGCGATGCTTTCAGCTTCAATGATTTTGAAACATGTGGTAACGGTTTGTTAGTCCTGCACCTCACGGCCAAATTATGTTCGACGAAATCGACGATTGTAATTCGATGAACGACTGTTTAAAAATCACACATCAAATAAATGAGGTTACGCCTCTACCAAACGTTGATTCAAGTCGAGCGGTAAGCGCGTGCCACGGACCGTCAATGTAAAATTACGTGGCGTGAACGGAGCCCAAATGTGCAACGCATACCGGTGTTACTAGACCGGGTATGTTGAACAATAAACGAAAGGCTGGCTTGTTCTGACTACTTATGCTACTGTGTACACGTGATGCAACCACAGGGCATCTGTACGGCAATGGCGTATGTATTTCATCCAGAGCGTAATTGAGCTGCCACAACGATCTCTGGTGCATTGCCACGGTGGTCTGCATGAAGTTAGAACGAGGCAAAGCGTGCGAGGCAGAAAACGTTACTGTACCAGTCGCGGGCCGGTTGGAAAAGGTGTTACTTACCGTTGCTGAAATTGATATGCCGCGTTGAAGTTGATGATAACAACATTTACGGTGTGGCGGGTGCGATGCGATGGATGAAAAAAGAATACAAAAAAAGAAACAAAAAACAATAAAACATCAAGTTCTAAATTTTTTGGCAAATGTAAATGACCTAAAGCATAACAAAAAAACATAATAGAATAAGACGAAACATAGGATATATGCATCTCAGTAGGGTCATAAATGATAAGATTCGTTCGTTATCATAAACACATAGGTCCAATTTCACACGAAACATTTTGAAACATTCTTTCATTTTTTCTTTTTTTACATTGCCTATGCTTAGCTTAAGCCTTTTTCCAAAAATCACGTCACTGCAAACTCACGGAAATGGTCTATTTCGATAGCGTAACGAGTGGAAAGTTCATTCGAAAATGTAACCAAAAGAAAATCGGCTGCTCACCAATTTCCTTTCCGCTTCACAAACGTGCGGTCTGAAAAATATGTTCCGATATGTTTGTGTGCCTTTCGATGATGTGAATGGAGAAAGCTGTTTAGATTAGATCGTTTTGTTAAAATTACAATTCAATACGGTCGGACTGACCGACATGATGATGCCAGGAAAAGTTTGAAAAGTTTGAATCATAGCGTGGAACCGACTCCTAGCAAAAGAAAACGAGTTTCACTCCGGCAGGCGTTACGGACCGTGTAAGTGTAAACAACGACGCGATAGGGCAATTTTCCAGCGTCTGTGGATTCGCTTTGTTTCATTTTATATATTTTTCTCGTTTCTGCTGTCTACCGAGATGTGAAATCACGTAACTAGGAAGTGATTTATGTTTTAATTATCAAGAGAAAGGGCAAACAATCTGATAAACTGTTTGTAACTTAAACTCGATTAACATGCAACAGTTCATACCGTATTATAACTAAGTTTTTCGATTAGTCAGTCCGTATGGGACATTCAGTCTGATGGATTATTTGAAAATGAAACAAACAAAATGTGCCGACATACAATTTCTATACAGCGACACAAAGAAAATTGTCACAAGAAATTCCAGTGCGAATCACGTTCTTTTGCGACAGGTTGAGTAGGGGTACTTACGGGATTTAATAATGTTATTTTTAGCAGTCTCAATCTTGAGCGTGATCTTATTTTCTGCTTTGGAACCCATTCTGCGCGCTATTGCTTTTCCAAATCCCTCCGGTATCTGTGATCGTTAGCTATCGTAGAGGTTCAAACCAATTACTATTTATCACTGCAGGCCGTCTTGTTTATTACTTTACGGTACACTTTTTTATTTGTCCAGGCACAAGAAGTTCAAGTGATCAAAATAAAACACTATTACTAACCACGAAACGAAAGCTGTGGGAAGATTCGGAGCAGAAAACTATTGTTGCGTAAAATATGTCAATCACTTGCAGTGAACGAAAGTAGGGGGTCTTCTGAATATGCGAGAAAAAGCCAAGACAAAAAGGAAAGAAGATTATGATTTGCTGTGCAAGCGAAATTGGACGAGTTATGTTGAAGCTGGATGGCGCCGACACATTATTAACTCGTTCAACATAACACAGCAAGGAAAAACATAAATCACATCCAAAACACTAGCACCAGTTGCGAAGAAGCGTAAACGGGATTCCAAAAGTAATTCTGTTTTGTTTAATATCCTCTGGTAATCGAGGATCGAGTCGGTTATGCTCTCGTTTCAACTTTCCCTCTCCGACTACAGCACCATTTATTATGGTCACATAAACTGCTGAAATTGCTAGATTTTATGATAACGTTCTTTCACCTCGAATTTAAGCTGTTTGTTTAGAGCCATTTAGCTTGCATTTGTTTCAAAACTATACGATTCGCAATTAAGGCAAACATGGCACAATTTTTCTCAATCTTGGAATAGTCTTCTTTCTTCGGTATCGCGTGGACATACCCAAAGAAAAACAAGAGAAAAACGCGACTTGCTCCAACACACATCCGTTCGCACTGGTGGCCAATTTGAACTAAACGACTCACGCAACGGCAGCACAAAATGCTGACGCGCAAGACGTCGCGCAGCCATACCCGACGATCTCCGAACAAACTCGAAGAAGAGGGAGAAAAGAAAAGGTAAAAAGCCAACCAAGTGCGGATATGAAAAGATCGTTAGCGTGGTTCGTGCTGACGTCACTTTGACCACCAAACAGATGTAACAAAATCATTGGTTTATGTTTCCAAACTGAGGTACTATTTCTTAAAAGATGAATGTCATCGTTTAAGGCATGTAACGCCATAAATGTATTACCTTTATTCAAATTAAACCATTAGTCTTTATAATGTTTTAATTGCTCTCGTAGCATTACAATTGCATAGCATTACAATATGCACACTTTCGCATAAATGTCAGCGTTAAATCTTAGCTTAATGAATGGAATTGAATTGAAAAATACGTGTTCCAACCTATGGAGATTTCGGGGTCCGCGACCGCCGAGCGGTAGCGCCGGTTAGAAAATCGGCACATGAGCGCCGAGGCTCACCACCTCTCGACGACGTGGGTTCGAATCCCAACCGAGACCGAACCCTCCCCTATACGGAGAGGACTGACTATCCACGTACACAAAGGGAAAAAGTATTGTAAGCCCTTAATGGGGGACAGGCATGACCAAGACGGTCGTTACGCCAAGAAGAAGAGATATACGTCACCAAATTCAATAAGATGATTAAGACGATAATAAAAATAAAGAATACCGGCAGCAGATATCCGGAGTATCGAAAGGAGAGATGACAAACGGATAGCATGAAAATGTATATCAGGGTTTGCAACTAGACTTCAAAACTAAGGAGGTTTGCAGTCTCCAACAAAAGCAAATGGAGCACATTCAACGTACTGCTTCAATCGAGTTTTTGGAGCCTTCCGATTGCATATTTTTGGTCCAAATCCTATGGAAAAAGAATGAGCTATGTACAAGAACGTTGAATGTATAGAGCTACGCTGAGACGATGAACAAAATACCGTTTGACTTGGGATAAGACGAATGTGTTTTTTTTACAACATGCAGTCTATAGCATGAACTAATTGTGACAAAACACATTGAAACACTTAGTTTTTATACAGGGATAAACGGGATCCTATGTACTTAATATTGCGCCCACAGTAGGAACTGTACAATTTGTAAGGCCACGTGTTTCGCTACAGCTACAACTAAAACCTTGGAAATAAATCACAGCTTACGACCACCTCTTGTGGCTTAGCTTCAATTTCTATCATAAAGCCACAGGGTAGAGTAATTTGTTCGATTCAAGTGCGATTGCACCTCGACGTGGCGGTTATTTACTCGGAAAGTTTCCTCTTTTCAGTACCATAGCCAAACTGAGGCAAGGATACGTAAGATTGTGATACAGGACAAGTCGGAACGATACTAAAATTTGGTTTTTTTCAACACGCAAACTCATAAAACTTGATTGTAATTTTTTGCCAAAGCGAGTGTGTAGGTAACAATCCACCACAAACTTCGCGCCAACTTGTAGAACTTTCGTGCCGGTGGATCACAACGACGCTAAGTTCCATAAACTGCCCTATAAAGTCGTACCTTCAACCCCCCCATTCTAGCGTGAAGTGAGACTTCTTTGATGTAGAACTTCGTTGAAGCCTCCACAACTTTCAGCCGTCAATGTCTAATTCTAGTCCAAGCGTTATGAAAAGCAGAGAATAGGTTAGGCTGTTAGTACTCGTTCGTGATGGTTTCATGTATTTTTTATATTCCACCCCAACAGTGGCACCCTCAGGGCAATAGAAAAGTATTGGCCTCTGGTCGAAGTGTTAAACTACTGACAAACACAGAACGGTGGATTTTTTGAAAAAAGAAACACACCTAGCCAATGTTCACTTTTGCCGTTGCCGACAGCGATTGAACGGTTGGGCATCAACACTGTGACCTATCTAGAGTGAAGTGGGCAAGTGAGAATATCGTTCCAAACCTTAACAAGTTTACCACACCACCGATGAGTGAGGAACATTGAAGTCTGTGAGTTAGTTCATAAACTACCACGGTACGGTACGGTTCGCTTAAAACAAACTGGTTGGATTAAGACGTTTGCAACGGACGCATCAAAGGATGGCTGTTTGGGGGAAAGTTAAAATTGCCAGTACAACCACAACGTAAGCAATGCAAATAGAAAACAACTGCCAAACTTACCATTAGACCGCTGTTTGATTACGTAACGGTTTGATTCCGATCTTTGTCTAAATCTAAAGCTCCAAAGCTCCTCTGACGCGCACTCCAAGCAAAGCCGGTGCATTGTTCAGCGAGACACTAACGGCGGCACTGGGGAAACGGAAGAGTAAATTCAAGGATATAACCGACGAGCTCAATCAGCATATCAATAGCGAGGAACGAGAGGAGCTGTACCAGCGTCCACTGTTCAATGCGGATAAGATTCGCCGCATGATGGAACGCATCGTTGAGAAGCAGTTCGACGTGGACGAAGAAGAAATGCGCTACGTTTACAATCCGGCTAAAAACTTAAAAATGTGCCAGAATATCTCGAAACAGATTAAGGATCGACTGAAGGCAATGAACTTTAAACGGTACATGTAGGAAACAAACTCGGGTTCGATGGATTTTGTGACATTTTGCTCTTTTTTGCAGTCATCGCATAATCAGCATTGCAACGATCGTTGAGAAACAGCAGCAAGGAATACACTACAAAATGAAATATATTCTAGACCCTATACTAGATGATTATGTGCGCCTGTACCATGAAACGCCACATTTTTACATTATTGCAACAGTTTTACTCGTGCATAAGGACTGACGTGCATTTTAAGTTTTTTTAAAAATCATTTTGGATATTTTTTTATTTAAATTGGTTTGATTTGTAGTGTTTTCCAATTACTACATTTTTATCCGACATTTTGTTGCGTGTGGAGAAAATATGTTCCTGGCACCTTGAGGTTAGATGTAAGAGCTTGTCAAATCAAATAATGGCTGATCTTTTGAAGGAAAAGGCTTTGTTCAAGCGGCCAGTGCACCGAGCACATCTAAGCAAGCACATCTAATCCGTCCCATGGACCAAATCCGCCTAGGAGCGACGTCAAAATTCGTCGGACTTTTTGACCGTGAAAGTTGGCAACGTGAGAGTTGCACTGGTGTGACCCATGGTAGAGAGGGGTGACCATGTAAGTGATGTTGTATCAGTAATTTTGTATTAAAATTTTCTTTTCAAAGGGCACTTTTACTGATTGTTTTGTTCAGGGCATCTACGAAACTTCACGTACCCAAACTAGATATCAGTTTCGATACACCCAATCGAGACCAATTTCTTCGCGAGGATTACCATAGCAAGCGTGATACCTATGAAATTCTAGGTCGGGGCAGTTATGGTGTCGTAATAAAAGCGTCATACCGGGGCCGCCCGGTGGCTGTGAAGATCCTGGAGAAAAAATCCTGTCAACAGCCTCGGTACGATACTCTGATGAACGAAGCAAACGCGCTTTACGTCAGGCACGATAATGTTGTCACTGTGCTCAAAATAGTCTCTGAGGTCCAGTATGGACTGGTGTTGATGGAGCGATTCGATGGCCACTGCTTACAGCGTATACTGGATAACCAACGTCAGCTTCCAATCCCTTTGCAACATAAGCTGTTGTGAGTATACGTTTACACTAACTCGCAGCAAAGTTTCTTTCGCGCTCTTGATCACATGTTCACTCTAGGATTCTATGTGATGTTATCAACGGATTGTATTTCTGTCACCTCCACCAACTGATACACTTGGATGTGAAGCCACAGAATGTAATTGTCACAATCAACCCTTCAGCCAATTTGGACCTAAAGCACAATGGGAGAGCTGCCTGCTTGTGTGTACGAAAATATCTGTGCAAACTGTGCGACTTCGGTTCATCGATGATGCTGACATCCTGGCGTAGGAACGAAACACTAGTCAACCGTGGCACGATACGGTATATGTCACCGGAATTATTATGTGGCCAACAGCGCACGGTTGATGGCGTTTCTGAGCGTGCCGATATTTATTCCCTCGGCGTTACGATGTGGCAGTTGCATGAGGGGCGTTTTCCCTACGAGGACATTAAATGTAATGAAGTAGTTGCATACAACGTAGTAAAGAAAGGACTACGACCTGACAGTGTCTCCACTGTACCGATTACATTCGGGAAGCGATCCACAAATCTGCCCACCCGGGGGCGCTGTTTGCACTGGAATGTTCTTCTTCCTGGGCCTTATGTTGGTAGCATGACTTATGACGCCCGCTACGAGTCTGAAGCCGTTGATAATGTTCTCAAACAACAGGGTATTGCGGTGGAGTACAACAAGAAGGTGCAAGGAACAAAAAGTTATGCTCTTGATACTATCTGTTCTGAAGCAACAGAATCAGACCAAGAAATTCCAACTGCTAGGATTCGCGCCTTGTTTGTCAATAACGTTAGGATTCCGAGGCGGGGGTGTAATCAAATCCATCAGATGATCCAAACTTTGTACAGGCAGTGTTGGCTCACGGATCCGTCCTACCGACCCGATGCGATTACGGTTCGTAACACCATCAACAAAGCGTTGGAAAAGTTTGTTTATTGCAAGTGTGTCAACTGATTCACCACGCGAACAGTTATTTTAAAGTGTTTTTGTGTCTGTTTGTATTGTATTGTTTGGTTATTTCCGGTTAATGGAATATTGCAACAGCGTAAATTTAATAATTTAAGTAAATTATTAAAAAGTCGTCGTTAGTTTTTAAGCTTGTCTTCTAAGCAAGTATTTCTTTTAAGATTTAAAAAATAAATATTTGTGATCTCTTGGCAATTGAATCCGATATAAATCATTTACCATTTATTTAAAGCAAGAATTTGTATTGCCTATTATTTTCAAAACTATTAATGTTTAAGAAATTGATACCGCCTTAGGAGCCTTCATTCTGCTAGGTTAAGTCGAAAAATATAAATGTAGCTCCTACCGTCCACCTTACATTAAACAGTTATTAGGAATAATATAACAGACAAATAATCATCATGGACGCCATATCAGGTTCATCTTATCAGCGATGCCACGACGATTGGCTCGGGTTTCTGGAGTTCAGCAGATTGTGTATAAGCATATCGCACGTGCCGAGCAACAAACCAGCACACACTATGGTTCCCATCCATCCACGTTTGCATATTGTCTGTAGAAGTACGTTGTTTTCTTCTAATAAATATAACAAACCTTTTGTCTCTTTCGACAAAACGATAGTTTAGCATCTTTTCGTTTCCACTACATGACTAGAACACTAACCAACGCCATAATTCATTATGGTCCTTCGATAGCCGTGTTTTCATTCATCTAATACGCAAATGCAATTCAATGCTGAATGGAATTAACAAGAGCTATGCTAATGGCTTTATCGGCGCACGATGTCGAAAAAGCAACTCTCAAGTGACGTAAGCGTAGAATCGTCAATAATTTCCGAAAAACGCTTCCTAATTCAACTCTTATAATGAAGACTTTGATGGTGAACATTGAGGCATGTCGTGGATTGGTCCGTTCTCCTTGCAGTCACCTACAGGCTCAACTTTTGATGTGTTCATTGTGTAATCGTTCAGTTTCTTCTTTGAGTGTCTAGAAAAAAGGATTAATAATAAATTGATTGCTTGGACTAGGGCATGATCCTATTATCTTACCATCATTTCTTCTTGGATTTTATCGGTGATGATTTTTCTCGCTTCCTCCTCATTAACCGGCGATGAACGTAACCTTTCCATTAAATTGGCCAAATCGATTGGTTTCCCAAAGTTGTACGTTAATTTCTTTCCCATGCGAAGATAGTAAGGAGGTTCATTTGGAAGAACGTCATCCATACCGATGTGCCAAATCGGAATAATGATAGGTAACATGGGTGTTTCATAAATTATTCGGCCGACACCCCACTTGAATCTGCAAAATACATGGAATCATGGATAAGTGAGCAAAATGTTTACAGCATTCTAGTATTCCAAAATACCGCCATTTCAACTTAGTCTTACCTGAGGTCCTCCTTTGTCATGTTAACTTTTCCCTCGGGAAATACGTGCACCCAGTGACCCAGTTTAAGTTTCTCTATGCATAGATCGACTGCCGGCTGGTAAACACCGGCTCCACGAACAACCGGGATGCATTTTCCGTACATGAAGAATAACGAATGGGCTTTGTTGGTAAAGCAAATATCATGTGCAGCCATTGACCACCGTATAACGTTTCTATTGCACACATTTCGCAGCTTAAGTAACCCTACAATGGATAACCAGCCGACAAAAGCGGGAAAATGTAAAAGGAAAGAAAGAAGACAAATTATTCACTATACATAGAACATCGACCAGGGCTATTCCCACAAATACGTAAATTGGACATGGGCTAATTACTGGTATCAAGGAGTCCTTTGCGTCCACAATGAGGTTGAGGGGATCGAGAATTGAAAAGTAGTAATAAACAATTGTTTGTCAAAATAGTATGTTAAAGATTTTCAAATTCCATCGTCCCGTAAATTAGGTGACCCATGCAATCCATTTCCGACGATGCGGTTGTCCATGCGAGATTAAACGTGATCCTCATAAGTTATGGACTGTTGCTAGGCTATTAATTACTGCAGTTAACATTCATACATCTCTTACCCCAAATGCCCGGATCATCGAAGCATGAATGATGGTTGGATACCGTTAGCAGAGGTGTTCCTTTTGGCCGCTTTTCAAGTGCATTCTCCAGGACTTCGATGTTGTGTACACGCGCTTTGTTCAGCCATACTAAGCGTGGAAGGGGTGGGCATTTAAACAAGAGAGAATAAGTTGGTACGTAACGCTTGGTAGAACTGGTGGATAGTAAAGGTGTACGAAACGCGATAAAAATATTCCTGCGACCCTCCACGGTCCATGCAAAATTATTACATAAAACGATCCCTACATACGCATTTGGTCTTGCCGTCGTTGCCATAGGCAAAAACAAACGTCTGTAGAGTATGAACGGAAAAGAAAGTAATAAAACCGGACTATACGCGAGAGACCTTGAAGAATCACTGTTGCGCGCCGCTCTGTTACCAGCACCTTTGCGGGCGCTATAAATGACTACTGTGCTTTGTGTTAGTTTGATTCTCTAGTGCATCTCCCATTCTTTGTATGTTTTTCATTGTGCGACAAATCCATAGCTTATGATCAAAGTAATAACAAAGAACCATTAATTTAGCTGGTGGGAAACATTAAGAATACACATTTCATTTGATGACCCCTCAACGAGAAAAAGCGTAAGTTTAACAGATTTAATTTGGCACAAGCGCCGAGCGCCAAACGGATGACCAAGGGTGTTGTGCAAAGTAAAACACACATAAAATGAAGCGTATGGGGCTGGAAGCAGAGCTACGCGATCAATAAAAGCCGTACATTTTCGTCGACCAAGTCGAGGTGAGATTTTCGTAAGTTGCAAGGGCATTGTGCAATTAAGTCGTCAGATTTCGTTATTTTCGGACAGACCGAACTGAAATGCTCTACGTTGTGGCCAAGTAGGTCATGTAAGGCATATCCATAGCTGTCCTATAGTAACGCTGAAGAAAAGATCAGTTTCGATAGCCGAAATTCAGCTTCGTTTCAGGTCAACCATAACTAGGCGAAAGTGGCGACCAAGGTTTGCTTACATAATTCCTACATATGAACGTGGTTCAATGCGTGCTATGCGCGCGCACAGTTTCCCACATGATTTTACGAACTTCCATTTCATACGGGCAGGCAAGGATCGAGTTTACGGGGAAACTAGTAAAAATGCAAGGCCTTTTTGAGAGCAATACTTACCGATGACAATTTTGGACAACAATCCCACCAGTCCAATTACTCCAGTACTGGCAATGTGCCACAATCGGTTTGGTCGACGAAGCCGTGGGAAAATCCAGTCAATATTGTACGGAATGTGCGGCTGCTGGACAGCACCATTTGGTGGTGGTACTGCTGGCTTCAGGAACAAATTAAATAGAAAGGAGCTCATGTTAGTCGCGAAACGTGGACACTGACTGACCAATATGTAGATGACCAAGCAATCGGGATCGATTCAACCTATCAGACTGCCCCTCGCGTGTAAACTGATGCATGACTACCTAGCGGCCACAGTCTTGAATCGTATCATCTTTGCGGTCACGAATGCTTTATTCGACGTCGTTTGTTACTGTACCTTGGAGTTCATGCTATTGCCTCGGGGATCCGATTCGAGGGCAAGGAGGCCCTTCCGCAGCGATTGACTGGTTTAATTTAATTAGATGAACTATCGTTCTCCCACCACCATCCGGCCCCTTGAGTCCCGGGCGATGCACGCACCACTATCTTAGGAGGTTCATTCACGAAGATCCCCTGTAGTATTGCGACCCGACGACGGCGTTGTTTGTTTTGTTTCGCTAGACCATTTTACTCTCATCGAATAACGTCACGAGGATGCGAAGGATTACGGAACGTTGCAACTTAGCAGATCTATTCCCATAGGGCTCCAGTGCTCTTGCGGGAAACGTAAACAGCACCGTTTGAATGATCTTCACGTGTTGTTTTTGGACTATCAGCAGACACTGTGAGAGCTTTAACTTTTACTACATCGAGCGCGCACAGTGGTAGTATAACAATGGCTGGAGGAGGGGGCATCATTTTGACGTTTCTTTTTTTCAATGACCAAGTCCATGTATTTCAGTGTTTCGAAATCAGCATGTATAAATAGGATATGCATGTGCTAGTAAGTTTTTTGTTATTATCTCTTGCGATCGAAAAAAATCAAATAAAAGCATCTTACAAACCGTCTCAGTCTCTTATACAAGAAGGCGCAGGGCTAATAAAAAGAATGATATAGCTAATGGCCTTACAATTCTGTCAATGCCGAGTAGCAAAAATATACAGAATGATTCTACCTTGTATGGTTAACAACCTTGGCACAATCATCTGACTTGCTTACCTTGGATCGCGTACGTTATCAAGAAATGTTAGCAAAGGAATGAAACTGCAAAACATTATCATCCAAGATTACAGATACACTGCAGTACCGATTATGCGAAATCATTGGCAAGGCAATTGGCGGATTTATAACGAAAATGTACAACTTTAGTTTAACACAAGTATCACAGCACTTATAGTAAGAAATGTGGTTAACAAAAAAATAAATTAAATACGAACTCTTTATTAGTCGTTAGTTCGACCTCTTTTATATTCATTCAATAATTTAAAAGTTTGGAGAGGTGACTTCTCACATTTTGCAACTTCGCTCCCTTCATTTTTCTACCCTGAATTTATTATAACTAACATTAAATTGTACTTGTCTCACTTCATTCATAGATGCTATGCTATGATTTGTAACTATTCGCACATTCGCTTTATATTGCACAGTAATTTGAATGAATCCGGTCTGACTGACTGGAAGAACTGGCTAACGAACGTTCAAAATCGCAGCATAAATCTGCCTGGGAAGGAAACAGCACGGCTTGCTTGTATTCGAATTTGGAATGGTTTGTTTGAAGTGCATTTGTTTTCCTGATTTTTTCTTTCCGACTCCATAGATGTATGTTTTTAAATATTTCTTTATGCATATTATATCCATCACTAGCGAGATCGCTTTCAAAGCGCCTGAAAGTGACGGGCCTGGTAAAATTTAATGGCTTTTAATATTAGCTTAGTAACGTAGTAGCATGCGTATAAATCTAACTACAGCCGTTCTCTTCCTGCTTCGTTTTAGGCCCTACTTTGTTTCATTACTTTGCAATATCACTACCTCATCTATCCACCATAATTTCTCACACTACAACGTCCATTTGCGCACAAATGATCCTTTTTTCATTTAATTGACCACTCATTCAAAGATTCTCACAGAATTATAAAAAAGAATATAGATAGATTCTCAAAGATAAGCAAGTTCCAGTATTTACAGGAATAAGGTATGCGACCATATGCATCCAAACTTCGGGTCGATTTGAAGATAATTTTAGCAATTATATTGCATACAAACTGTTCGGTTAAATATGATAATAATGCGATAAGGTAGGAAATGATATCGAAACGAAAGTAATACACACTAAAATAACATGAGAAAAAGCAAAATATTACAAAACACATTAAAGTTAATTTTTAAAATCTTCATCATTATTGATGCAACATTATAACGATCTAAGCCCTACAGAATGCTCCTATTATTGACAGTGGTTTGCGCACGTGATGTTTGCCTCCGCTTTTGGTGTATGGTTTCCACTGCATGCATTAATTTTTCGGTGACACTGTTATCAACTTGTGAGGAGTTACCGGTGAAATCTGGAAAAGAACCCAGAAAGAAAGAAGGTCAATTATTTGCATACATGTATAATCGATACGATAGTTTGGTGTATAATGCTTTAGCTTTACCCATAATGTACGACTTCCACTTCCAGGGAGAAGTTCATCCGGATCATCGTCCCCGTCATCAAGCATAACTCGATCGAGACCGTGCCCTTGTTGATCGATGAACAGAAGAGTATCCTTACTGCATGTATTTGCACCTCGAATTAACGATACAGCATCGTTGGCATCGATTACATTTTTGTATGTTGCAAATGACGAGGGTCTATGATGAATTAGCTCAGACACATTCTCACGCCATAGGATGTCTTGATACTGTTGAGAAGATGGCAATGAAAAGCGTCCACCGGTGCTGTGGACCACTGAACTAATGTTTCCTCCTAGTTTATGGTCAACCATACGATCTAGCTTTTCTAGACGTACAGAAAATGGTTCCTTAGATACCAAATCGTTTACTTCTAATATTCTTGAATCGGTGCCGGAAGTGCTGGTTGATCCAGAATAATGTGTGGTAGTTGTATCAAATTGTTGGAGTGGTAGCTTTTCAATAACCATCTCTTCAGCTGCCAATGACTCCTTGGCCTCTTTGGCATTATCATCGTCAAGTGCGATTGTCACAGCTGACGACAACGAAGCCGGTAAATGTATGCACAAGTTAGGTGATATTGAATCGGGGTTTTCGTATGTGTCTAATATTGGTTTTTTCACTTCAAGAATTGGTCGTTTTTCGATTGACGATCGATTGCCGTCTTGGGAATAATACTGTTTTTTTACAACCGTACACGAATTGTTGACCTGGTGTAGTCCGTTTTGGACTTCAACAAGTGTTTCAAGAAGTGGTTTATCAGCAGATCCCAAAACTGGAGGATCGCTATCAGCAGTCGATTTTGTGTCAACCAATGTGTTCTTATTAGACTCTCCCACTATTGAAGCTGCAGGAGACTTGTTTTCTGTTTCAGGAATACTGGCTGTAGTTGTGGTTGATGATGAGGAGGCTGCAGTGGAATTGCTCAGTGTTGATTTTATGCTCCGCTCTATTGTTGCAGACACAGCAGTAGCAGCATGGCTGTTGACTGGAGGTGGGACAATTATTTTCGATACCCAATGATCACCCGAGCTGGAACTAGAGCTTCCCGAGCATTCGCCTGTTGCCCCCTCACCGGTGTTAGTCGGAAGTTTCCTTCTTTGGTAAAACAGTAGGTAAGCCTCGTTGTTAATGATTTCCTCATCGATGCTGTCATTCGGCACGTGCGCCACACGCTGATCGTCGAAGCGATACCATTGCCCATCGTATGGATTTTTACAAGCGGCCGTATAGTGACCCGTTTCCAGTGTATCGCCCTGGTGGTAGCAAACTGCATAAAGATCGTACCGGTTGTCCATGGCAAACTGCCGACGTCCGTTTGCAGCATTTGCACCGGTGGAATGTGACTGTATGGAATGCCCACTACGCTTTATCTTGCGCCAAGGACTCCAGCTGTCTGAATCGGAATATCCTCGATGCTGGTTTTGATTCAGAGCTGCATTTGCTTGCGGACCAGGTGTCTTTTGGAGCGAAAGATCGCGCACCAGATGCGGCGTCATGTCAAAGCCACAGAGCGGAAATTTTACAAGATTTGTCAGCTTTGCCGCTTGAGTGCTGGATCGTAGCTGTTGCTGTCGGAAACGTTTCAAATGTATCACCATAATATCCGGTAAAGACCAGAGCCCGAGCGTCTTCACCACGGGAAGATATTCCTGGCAATGTGGACACTTCCAGGCATTGTCTTGTCCAAGCGTTTCTGCCTTGGTGTAGTGTTCGAAGCACTGCTCCAACGTAAGAGTAGAACTTGCTGGTATTTTCTCCTTCATCTGGCAAACACTCTCATGCTCCACGAATGCATCGCTCATATCACTAAAGAACCGCTCCGGTTCCGTCCACTCGATAAGAAGTTTTACGTGAGCAGGTCCAGCATCGGATGGTAGCACCGATAGAGCTAAGTCAATCATCTCCGTAAATAATGGATGCTCGACTGTTGTCTCCAACCACGTATCGACATCGCAGGAGGGATCCTGCAGGCGCATACGAAACAAGTTTTGTGCCGGCGTAGCAAACGTGAACACGTCCGATCGTAGTATACTGGACATCTCTTTAAGTAATAGCTTCTGTAGTTCACTGTAGGAAATATCTCGGTTTACAATCAAACAGAAAGGCGTACCGAAGCGTTTCACGCAGCCGTTGTCGTTCGAACCGGTCGCGACACGTTTGCCATTACAAAGAAGCAGCAAAATTTTCGTTCCACTCGATGCATCCTGCTGTCCCGCTGACAGCCCAGCCGGACACTCTATACAGTATAAAGGATCGTTTTCATGAACGGATGACATGAGATGTGAGTCGCAAAGCACGCGATTAAAACCCGTCTCGCAAATCTCTGTCAGAATCATACGATCGAGCCCAATCCCGGTATCAGCGTGAAGTTGCTCCCGCAAAGCTAAAACGGGTGAACCATGCGGAATACCTAGGCCAAGCTTCACCTGTTTCGGTTGTTGCGAGGCGTAAATAACTTTTACCAGTACTGGTTGTTGGGACAGCTGCGGCAGTGGTACCGACAAACAGTAAAAAGGATCGAACGTATTGCTCTGTTTGCCACAAGTAGGGCAGGATAAAGACGAGCGAAATTGGGCCTGGAAGACGGCCTGCACAAACGAATTGTTGCATCGAACATAATTGGCAAGTGTTTCAGCTGCTATCACCTCATCCGAACGTCCATTGTTCTGCAAAACGAAATAAAGAAAATTTAGTAGATCTGCATGCCTTAGTCTTCAACATCTTACCTTTATTGTTTTATACTTTCGCTTCGTTGCCGTATTCAAATCCTCATGAACTTTATCCAGCAACCAAAAGAGAAACTCTTGTGCATCATGCTGTGTAGAACTTCTGAATTGACTGCCATACCTATCCACCACAGCCTACAACGGCGATCAAGTGAAAGTAGAGAACTTGGTTAGAAAGTAGAGAACTAGGTAGAACGAAGCAATATTTTATCAACACTTACGCACCTTAAAGTTCGAACTATAGTCTGGAGCATCTTTGCACGTCCATAGTGATTTTAGCACCAGCGCAAGCTGTTCTGTTAGTTCTCCTTTGGTACCGAACTTTTTGGCATTAATTTTGTTGCGACGCTTCAAATCAGCCTTTAGAAAAGATAGTAATCTTGTCAGTCTCATTTCCTCCCTCTACTTCTAAGTGTAAGCTTACTTTGTACAGATCCAAAACGAAATACTGTGCCAGAATGTCCGTATGGCTGAGGCATTGTAGAACGGCATTCATAAAGCAAGTATTTCCATGATTTCTGAGTCCAATCACACCCGGCACGGTGTCTGGGGGCCACACAAAGGCACTTTCTGCTCCGTTACCTCCAGCCCGAGCAACGCTTCCATTTAGGGTGGCTTTTTGTGATGATTGCACCCTGTCGAATTTGTGGTTGTTCTACAAATTGGACAAACAAAAAGAGAATGAAATATCATTGCCAAAACCCACGTTTCGTATACTCTGTCTAGGCCCATTCCATGGCGCGAGCATTTCTGTTTTCAGAGACATTACAAAATAGTAGGAGTAAATGCCAAATGTATCTCCAACGAAATGAGATACAAAGTTGGGGAGATGGGCTGTAGTGCTCGAAACATAACATGTGTGATACACAATACGTATGATTGAATGATTGAGAGCAATCAACAGAGAAAAAGGTCAATTATTTCAGCAACCTCCAGTAGTGATATTTAAACGAGCAGAATATTTCCGATCTACTACGATGCACAAGATGTAAAAATACTAGGCTATGCTACGCATAACCCATATTCTTTAAATTGTTGTCTTATCGGAATCAGAATATGAAAGTATTCCAGCTCTACCAGCAAGAAGGGTGTCCATTTGGTCGTTCTTTTGCCCGCGCCATGTAACACACCCCACGTTGCAAGCTTTCTATGCCATGCCAAATAATCCATGCAAAACCACTTACCACCGTACGGTTGACATATGTCATTTGTTGTGCAATGCGATTGATAAACTTTTTCACTGATAATCGGCGAAAAATTTTTTTGTCACTGTGCCCTGCCACTCCTTCTCCTTCGCCATCTCGTGGACCAGCCATTTCATCTACTACAGACGTAGTTTTTAATTTGTTGTTACTGTTGCTGGAAGCTTTGTGGGCGCCGTCATGCTGACCAGACGATGCTGATGAGTACAACCTCGACGTATCAGTGGCCGACGACACATCACTCGTCACGTTTTTGCTGTTATTACTTCCATCCCCGTCACCATTGCTAGTCTTGGACGCAGCAGCTTCACTATCGTTGCTATAGCCACCACCCAACCTATTGCTCACTTTCGGGGTCGAGCTTCGCGAACCTTGAAACGGATTTCGCGGCATAGAAAAGGCTCGCTTTAACTTGCTGCTTCTGATCCGGGTGCTGCTTTCAGCAGGGACTGCCTCTGGTGATACTTCCTGTGCATTATAATTCTCCATTGCCGGCCTACTTCAAAATTGTTTCAGGTATCCTGTTGTCGTCGTCAAGGTTGACTCCTAATCAGGTCACGAGCTACAATCACAATGCATACGCAAGCACGCATGCATGGCACGCATAAAATACGCGTATTAATAACCTGCACTTGTATTACTTTCTGCAAGAAACTGTCATCCAATTCACTTGCGTCTAAAAACAGCTCGCGTTGTTGTCAGAGGTTCTTCAAATGGCTGTCCAATTAATGACTTTAAAAACCACGCGTCTTCAGGCATTCAGGTGTAACGAAAACATTCAGTCGCTAGCGCACAGGCTGCAGGAGAACGAGTGAATTTAATGAAGGAAAACGAACACAATTGTACGCGAACGAACGCGCCGGAAAGGTACACACAACCACGGGACAAGCGCTCATCATGGCCCATCATTCCTACAGGGGTTAGTTTAACTATGCCCCGGATGGTCGGAACACTTGACTAGGCTGGCGGATGCAACGTATCCACACACTATATCGGTTGACATTGGCTTAATGTATAGAATGTAACGCTATGCTAAATACCACACATCACTGAGCCAATTGTTGCCTCTTTGCAGTAGCTGAAGATGAAACAAGCAGTAGCTAAAGCAAACCGTTTTTGCTACGATAACATGTTGCGACAAGTTTGTTTGGCAGGGAAAAAAATATGCGACAAGACCACCACTCAATGAACTAATTTATTTCGCTCGGCGTAACTTTATGACCGAAACTTGCAGTGACCGCTCCCGCTCCATGCACAAGCAACATGAAGACAAAGTTAGCTTTCTAGTTTTCTAAATTGCTAGTTTAGCTGGTAATCGTAGCTGGTGCGGCTTACATTGATTGAGCATTCGATAAACTGGATTCAATTATCGTACGACACTATCGGCCCGTAGGTTCGCGTAGGTACATATTCAATCGTTTTCACAAAGATGTTTTATCACTTTGGGCACACGTTTTTTGAAGAAACTTTCTTTTACTTTGATTCATAACTTTTTGGTATGAAAACAACGAGACTAGTTGTCGAGAAAGCCGATGTCGAGTAGTGTTGGCAGAATCGGGATTCGGAAGATTTGAAGATTCGATCCCTAGACGGATTCCAAAGATTCGAATCCCATTTGATGGATTCTAAAGATTCGAATCCCTTCTGACAGATTCTAAAGATTTGGATCCCATTTGACTCTGGTCGTATACCGGTAACTGTATGAGTAAAGAATAAACTCTTCTTAGTTTTAAAGTCCCGTGTTGAGATGAGGTTGTAACTCTATTATTTTAAGTTGCACCTGAAGCATTCTTTTTCAAATGGACTCTAAGCGAAAACGGCACTCGAACCGAGGTTTATTAAGAGCAAAGCCGAAGTCTTGCCGAGGAACCATAGCACAAGTTAGTCGAACTATCTGAAGATGTGAAGAAAAGAAAACAAAGTTTTCCCAAACCCAGATTTGAACTACGGACCTGCAGAACATCACTCATGCACTTTGTATTTATAATTGTCAATTTCTGCGTGCAATCACAGCTAGCAATATTTATTTAGGTAAACTGAAAGTAGCACAACATCTTAGTTGAACCAAAAATAAAAATCTTAGTAGCTTTAATGTTTTCCCTCCCTCAAGGGCTTCAGGCTAGTTTGCAATAACAGTTAACTGTATTTATGCGTAACTTGTTAAAGCAGAAAAGAAAACACGAATGGCACTACACTGAACAATTAGATCAAGCAGTTGAACCGTTGCTCCAATAACTTTAAACCAAATATGGTTTAATTTCAATAGAAAGAATACTTTGTTCGTATCAAATGTGGAAATAAATTATTATTCATCTAGATCCAACTAAATATGGCAACTAGTTTAAATTAAAGCATCACGCGATTGAGTGTGTAACATGTTTCTTTATCTTGAATCCTATTGCCGATATAACGTGTTGCATTCGGATCACAGTGTATTGGTCAAATTTTTCATAACGCTAACTACCCGGATATAGGCGAGTTTACGAAAATATTTTTGCAGAGAATACACAAGCTTATGTTCGGCAATTTTGAGAAAAAAAGTCATTTGCTCCAATTTTGAAGACAAGGGGTCATTGCACGGAGGGAATTTGGTGCATTGTTGGCTTATCATTCATTGTACATATGCACTTACCACATTAAAATCCTTCTTTTGGAGGGTTTGCTCAAAATAATGATAACGATAACTACGATAAGATTAACAATAACAACAATTAAATTCGTCGCACGTTTGACTTCGCCTGCAGCTTTCATCACCCCGTACAGAATCACTTAGATAAGTTGAAAAATACACGTTGCGCTCACGCAGGTACCGTGCTATTGGTGTTTGGATTTATCTCGCAAAGCGGAACATCCGTAGTGGTTGTGGGGCTAACTAACTGTTTGCAAAGAGGAAAGATAAAATTCAGCAAGCCGGTCTAGGTAGGAACTAAAATGAGAATCAGTTGCAGGCAGCATGCTCCGGCACTTAGACATGGCAGTATCATGTTGTGAATCACACCGGCAAGAGCATTGTTTCTAATATTTTGAACTGTTATGGTGAATTAAAATAAATTAGGAATGCGTGCATCAAGAGTTCCACCAGATGGTGGCTATGGATGGGTCGTTGTTACTGGATGTGCTCTAGTCAATGTACGTATTGAGATAATTCATGATGTCCTTTAGCTAGTACAAAAATTACTGTGTCTTTTTAATGTTTTATTAGGTATTCAACCAATCTTTAGTGTCTGTATTCGGTCTCATGTTTGCTGATTATCTTACAAGCCTCGGGGAACATGCGTTTGGAGCTGCGTTAGTGATGAATGTTTGCAACATTTCTCTAAACTTCTCAGGACTGATTACTGGTCCTATAATCAATAAATTCAAACCACGGAAAGCTGCTATATTAGGAAGCCTTTTGACAGGGACAGCACTTACTCTTTGCTCATACAGCTCTAGCTTGTGGCAAATTGTACTTTCTTACAGCGTAACATTCGGATTTGGACTTGGTTTAATACAATCTTCCACGTTTGTCGCTCTTAATTCTTACTTCCGGCATCGTAAGGGTCGGGCAGTAGGTTTTGCGCTGGCAGGAACCGGAGTTGGTCAAATACTTATGCCTATGCTGGTTCAATTTCTTCTAAGTAACTTTAACTTCAGAGACACTACACTTATAATCGGCGGATTAGCTTATCATGGGGTAAGTTTTAACAGAAGGTGCTTAACTGAAGGTTGTAAAAAAATGATAATTTATCTATATTAATAGGTGGTAGGAGCATGCCTACTACAGCCTGTAGAATGGCATTTGAAGGAATCCCCTGGAGAGATCAATGAGGAAAGTCAACCTCTGCTTCATGATAGCCGCTCTTCGCAGTGTACTAATGGTAACACGTGTGGAAAACAATATGGTGCCTGGTCGAAACTAGCTTTATTAATGGACATTGCCATCTTGAAGCAGGTGTCATTTTTAAATTTAATCGTGGGCCTAGGACTAGCTTATGTTGCTTCTACAAGTTTTTCTCTGTTTTTCCCCTATTTTCTTCAGGTCGGTTGGTTCATTTTTTTACTACCAGTAGCAAACGACTAATAAGTTACTTTTTCAATAGACATCTGCCAATCTCACTATGCTTGAAGCTGCCAACTGTATGTCAATGCTATCCACGACTGACTTAATAACGAGAGTGACGGTCCCAGGTCTCGTGGACAGGATGGAATTTTCGCATCGAACTACCTTCCTTCTGGCTGGAATTTGTCTAGTGGTAGCGCGTTCAATTATGGCTGAGATGCGTTCCATGATTGCACTATTGATAACTTCTGCATTTTATGGGATCTTCCGGTCAATCACGATTGTTAACCAAAACCTGACAGTGGCAGAATATTGCAGCAAAAAGCGAATCGAGAAGATGCTACCAAACGCATTGGGATTCAATATGGTTACGAAGGGAATCCTCGTTCTCAGTTTAGGTCAGGTTTTGGGATGGTTGGCCGACTTCTCCGGAAGTTATTCGCTCAATCTTCACGCTCAGAATCTCCTGCTCATTACAACGTGCATATTATGGCTCTGCGAGATGTATTTCAGAGATGATAATTAATAGCAACAAATTATAACTGTATGTATTGTATTATAACTGTATGTACTGTATTATAACTGTAACTGTATGTATAACTGTATATGAAAATATAGTGAATAAATGACATCAAGCAATCTTTAATTGTTTCAATTTTCAAAAACTGTTACAAAAAGAGTTTACAAAACAAGATATTCCTACCCCTCTGATGCTGAAAAATTGCTCGAACTAAAGTACACTGCAGTTTAAATTGTGCTTATTTTTCAACGGTTGCCAATTGACATTTGGCATTGTTGTTGGAATGCTCAGCGAGCATCAAAACAGTTAAAAGCGTCCGACTTTCATGATAGCAAGTCTTGTAGAATATTTTTAATTGTTGTTTGTGTATCGCGATTGCAGAAATGGAGGAAAACTACGAGGATATGTCGAACGATCAGCTGCGCCTGAAGCTGTTGGAATACGGGTTCAACAACATGCCGGTGACGAGCACGACGCGGAAAGTGCTGATCAAGAAGTTGAGAAACCACATATCAGAGAACATAGCTAAGCTGCGGCGTGAGACGATACATGTGGCTAAATATTCATCTGACGATGATAGTGAACCATTGGGCAATGTAGCTTCGGGCAAAAAATCGCAAACGAAAAAGGAGGCAACTAATAGGCGTGCTACAATTGCTGGAGCATCAACGAAAATATCTAAAGCAGCTTCATCATTGCAACCAGCATCGAAAGGGCCTGCAGCGGCAGCCATTGGAGATGGTGTATCTGCCGTGCAGCCGTCAGATTCAGGATCAACATCGAAGCGTCGCTCGGGAAGAGTAACACCCGTTAAAGGAAAAAGTGCTGTAGATGCCAAGCTGACAACGATACCGCCGCAAGAAGCTGTCATCATGGAGGACTCGGATGACGATATGGTTCCACTGACGCAATTAAAACAACGCGATCGTAAATCCAAGAGTCCATCACTATCTAGGACGGATATGCTTACAACCTCCTACATACATCAGATAGAGATCAGTAAAGCCCCTCAAGTAGAGTCGATTGTTGAAGAAATGGAAGTAGATTTACCGGAACCAACCCAGGAACCATATTTGGAAACTATTGTACTGGATGACTACGACGAAGTTGAACAAGAAGAAATGCCGCCCCCACGGCAACCATCTCCTAAACCTAAACCGGTTGTGAAAGAAATCGTCCACAGCAAAACGACGCATCAATTCGACTTTCGTGGAACGTTTGCGGATCCAGAAATTAAATCAAAGGAAGTATCTGAATCTTCATCAATACATTATGGATTTGGTGCTGGATCTCGACCCTTATCAGGCATCACAACACCTTCCCGGAGTAGTACGGCCAACGCTCTTAAGGATAATACGGAGTCTAGATACGAACCAACCGATTCACCGTACCTTAGTGAATTTACTAAAAGGCTGTCTCGTTTACGTGCCGAAGCTGTGCAACTCCCAAGCAATGCCGGGAGGACAAGGGATTCGCCGTCAAGAAAAACCATGATAAAACAAGAAAGTAAACGTGTTGATATCCGTGCTTCGACTAGATCTGCGTATGACTCTAAGGATGAAGCTTCAACATCTCGCTTTAGAGTAGCTAATCGACAAACGTACGCCCCGCACTCCTTGGAGCCGATGCCATCACAAGGCAGGACGGAAGAAATTCGAACTTCCATGCGACAGAGCTTGCTGGCACTTGATCGGAAGTATTCGATTAAGAAGAAATTTTACTGCTTCCTTATTTTTCTTCTGGTTGTATTCTTATTCGTGTTTTTCTTCATGTGAAACTCAGTATTGAGTCCTTGTCATTACCTGTCTTTTTTCTTTCGATTAACGAATTGTACACTCATTCGTTTTTGTAATTCTGTTCAATAAACTATATTATCAAAAAGGGGAATTTTCTTGCCTTTATGTTTTCTATACTTTTGTTCAATTCACACTTTATTGCCATGCGCCGACGACATGATAATCGTATTTCGAAACTGCTTATTGCACTCTTTTATCGTTATGTTATGTTTGGAAACTAATAAAGGAAATGTAACGACGAAACAAGTGTCAATAATAATTATATACTTGTCTAGTTTAATTTGATTACATAGTCCGTCCATTTTTTTATAATGGAATGCACTTAAATAACCCGCTTACTCTTGCTCAAACAAAGACAAAAATAAACACTGGAAAGCTAGTAACAGAAATAAATTCTTAACATTTTGCAACGTGTCAAATGCCATGATGTGTTTGCAATACACAAAACCACATATTTATAGCACACAATTGAGATGTAGTTTTTAGTAAAACCGTTACATACATAAGCGAGAACGATTACAATATTGCTGGAATGTTCTGGAAGAGCAATTATGGTAATGTTAATGGACTTAAAAACTGTTAGCATTATTTGCTATAACTATTTGACAAACTATTTGTGGACACTATTTGTGGTTAACAAAACATCCGTATCGTAAGTACATGAGAATGAGATGATTCGATTGAGATCTATACTTCTATCCTAATATTATTAGACCTATGGACAACATAATCAACATTGCGAACAACTTCCGTGTCCTCCAGAAAAGAGCAAGCAAATCGATGGAAAGATTCACCTGTTCTAGATGATGTGTTACTCTGGCGCTCGTGTGTTGCAATTACCGTGATAAATTTTAACTGTTCCCTCGCAATGAAAGTAACTGTCGAAAATGTCACTGTAACCATGCTCTCGCCACCACGTGCATAATTGCCGGTTCCAGACGCAATCTAATCGATAAATTAATCCTGGAAATTCGAAACCCATCAGTGTATAAAAATCCTGATCACCAAGATGACCCTGAAAAGAGTACTTTTCAGCCATATTTTTAATGGTGTTCTCTTTAATAATTTCCTCATACAACCGTGATCGTCGAATGCGATCTAGATGCAACATGACTACACCCGAATTCAATCCAGGGTACCCTAACCGTTGTCTTACACTGGAGTGGATTGAGTTTTTGCTATGGCCTTCCTTAGCCAGTGGTGCATCGTCCAGAGGCGGTAATTTTTTTAAATAATACGGACTTCCAAAGAGCGTGTGCGGATTGTTCATTCTATACCGCGAGAGCACATGACGGTAGACTGGTGTTAATTCAGGTGCCAACCCAAATAGCTGATCCGGTGCGAAAGATTCAAATTGATCAAACAGTTCTTTAATAGATGACCTGAATACGACATCACAATCGATTAGTATGGCCAGTTGCATGTTTCTGTCAACAATGCGGTGCATTCCGAGGGATAGTAGAAATAAGGCATCGCTGTAATAGCTACCGGATCGGTAGTTGAACAACGTAGACATACTGTGCACTATATCACTGATCTTCTCCGCACAGTCGCGTACGTCATAGAGCGTGTAAAATGCCGTCCGGTGAAATCGTTCAATTTGCTGCTTGATCAGCTCTTCGGCCGATTGTTCACTCTGCTCGTCGGTGATGATGTGCAGATGCAATTCGATGGTACTGTATTTGAGTAAACTACGAAGAAACAATTCAAGCTGACTGTGGAGAATACGATTTTGGCTTTCCTTTGTATAGATGATGAAGACGTTGTACTCCGTTTCGTTTAGCCCTTTAGAAATGTATTTCACTCGTTTTAAGCGGTTTGCGGATGTTTCGCTTCCTGCCTCATTGCTCACAGTGCCGTTTTGTGTAAAGGTGTGGTGATTTTGATGTACTAGAGCTGAAGCCACTATCCCACTCATGTGAGCCGTTCTTGAACTGCCGGTTTCCTTCGGCAGGATACGGCGACTGAAAATGCTACTGTTGGCATAGATAAATAACAGGAAGCCACTGGCCACGATAAACACCAGAAGAACTTTGTTCATGCTCATCTGTCCTAACCGTGGCGGTGCGAACCACCGCCCTCGCTGCCAACCGATAGCCAGCCCGTTCTCGTTTTGCGTACCAAGTGCGATTGCACAATGTAAGATTTGTTTTACCACGATAGTCGTCAAATCCTTTTCACAGACTCGCGAGTGAGTTTAATGCTTTTGAACGAAAGGAAGCTGGTTTCATAATCACCGAACGTTGGAGGAGCCTTTTGCCTATTGATGTCGCACACCGTATCCTAGATCCGTCTCTACATTGCTTATCGATCCAATTCCGTCTACGATAACCGCTGCACATTCCCAAACAAGCTAAAGGCGAAGATTCGTAGAATCCCGATCAGTCGTTTTTACCAATCTTTACAAGTATAATGTATCATTTTCTTAGACAATTACCTTTACGTCTGATGTAAACCATGCCATACTTCACGTCAAATGAACCAAATGCTACAGGATTGGAAAAATATTCTCGATACTCTGGATAACTGATATTCTAGAAACCAACGTTAGATAGCAAGAGGTTGCCTAGTCTAAGTGCACTTGACAACTAAGTAGTCCACCATAATTAAAAAAAGCACACTGTATTCAGTTTATTGTTTGGCACCCTTTGAAATTTAAATGGCTTCCGTGGGAGGAATCGCTCAGAAACCCCCAAACCAATCTAGTGAAGTTCTACTCTAAGTTGATTTTAAAATGATAAAGAAATGTGTGCATACAGGGTTCCCAAATAACCGTAAAAAATGAACGGATCAACTTTGACAGAAGCTTTGGTAATACCTCAAAAGCTAACCTTTATTTCTATTGAGATTGGTTTTGCTGCTTGTCATCCACCAGTGATTCGATGGAAATGTAAATAGCACAGCAAAGACGAAAATCTTCATTCCATAAAAAACCTATTTATTTTAAACAAATTGAAAAAATCACGTGATTATGATGTGTGATGCAGCCCTTCGGAAACGATATAGCACGTAAACATCATTTGAGGGAATTTGTCAACATGGTCTTTGATTATGATGACGATGGGTAAAAAAATGAACAGGGACTTTTTATTTTTATTATTTAATTTTACTCAGAAGAATGAATGAGTCTACATAGTTTTGAGACACGCGCGTGTAAATGAGGACAATTGCAAGAACTAGTAGTATCTACACATCTCGCTGTAGTTCTGTCAGATGGGATTCGAATTTTTAGAATCTGTCTAGGGATCGAATCTACGAATCTTCCGAATCCCAATTGTGCCAACACTGCGCCGTATCAAACAACAAATAACATTCGAGAGGAGTTTGCCATCGACGATCGATGGTTAATTTACAAGAAATTGTAGGGTTCGTCTGTAAAGGATATGCGAGTCCCGTAGTACAATAATCCTCCTTTTTGTTTACAGCTAAAATCCATCCGGTCACTGGGATGCAATGATGAGGCAATCTGTTGTACTACCTATCGTATCTATGTGCACCTCTCGGAAGGTATATTTAGTTCATTCATAGCGGTATTTTCCGATGCATAAGTTAGCAAAATGTAATATAATGTTTTACTTTGTAGAAAGGAAATTTCACGACGTCCGGTACTATTATGACGAAAATCTCAATGGAATATATTTGACAGCCAAAAGAGAAGAACATGTGGCCAAATTCGAGGTTTTCCTTCCAGTGCAGGTTCCGGGGGAACTTTGTCTACTGGATATAGCGCACTATCGCAAAGTTGTCAAGCGGTTAAATCTCGAGGAAAAGGATACTATTGTGCTGGCCATTTGTGATTCAAGTTCTACCGTGCTGCTTTATGAAATTACGGCAGGTCTTCATTCACTGGGCAAAAGATCAATGATGAAATGTTAAAATATACGATAATAACCTTATAAAGCATCATTATTGTTATAGGTGAGGTTTTAGGTCAACATGCATACAACATAGTTTGCATGTTTGGTACATAATAATTGATGTCGAAAAAGGGTTAGTATAGAAAATACTATTGTGCAGTATATAGTTTTGACAAAAAATACCTGTTTATTACTAAATAGCATTCATCTGGCGAAATTGTTTGTTAGTGCTGTTCGCCACGTCTTTTTAATTTATTTTCGCTATAAAATTCTTTTCCAAATGTATAAGTGGTAAAGAAGAATTCAAACACAACATGCTCGAGACCAGCGTATAACAAAAACGACCTCATCTAGTCTTCATCTCAAAAAATCCTTTCCCCTCCCTACTGCTTAAAATAAAAAATGCATCATAAATAACTTTTCGCAAAGGCTGAGCGTACTGGGCGTCTGTATTTCTTTTGGGGTAACGGAAAATATTAAAAGTAGGAAATGAAGGCTAAGAGCAGCAGAAGGGAAAGCAGTATGCGCATAGTTTCAAAGTTTTTCTGATCAAACCATGGTCAAGCTATACTGGAGCCATAAAGCATGGAGATCTTTACGAGCTGGAATACGGTTATCTATTAATTTTAACAAAATGTTTCGATCTATGATCAGTATTCTTCCTACTGGAAAAAGGGTCTTCGTTGGTTCCCTGAATCGATGCATTGCAACCATGAACATAAATAAACACACGGTTTAGTTTTCGCATTCCATAAGCAGTCATTTGCAAAAAAACAGAAAAATCACAAGCTCAATATATGACCAACAACAAGCTCGTATATAATGAATACCTGTAACTCGAAATTGGATAATGCGCTCCTCACGCGAAAGGAACTCAAAGGAACAGATTGAACCGAATTATTTTTAAATTAGAATTTGATCATGACCCGTGCGCTGTAACTTATTGTTGAAACGAGCCATGGAATTAGTAGTAATCGTTATTATTAGCAGTGTTTTCAAGCCGATTATAGTTATTTAACATTTAATAATAACATTGTTTTAAAATAGCAACAGCATAACCGGAACATGTTAGTCAGCAATTATAATAATAAACATATTGGTGTATGCTTTCTGTACATTCCGGTTTTATCGTGTTGTTTATAATTCCTTTTTTTAATACGCTCTAGCTCATTCTGAATAACTAGCATTGGTTCGTGTGATACGTTGTTTGTGTGCTTAGCGCTTAGCGGTACAATTTCTTACATGTCTTTTCTTAGAGCGTGCAATTAAACGAGTCTAAATAAAAGTATAATAGCAAAGTCTGATTAACAAACAACCTAGAAGGCACTCCTTGTTTGCAGCCAAGCCGCTACATGCTAAGAAGATCTTCCATGCACTTCGTGTTGTCTTCCGTCGTTTTGTTTTATCTTTATAGGATGGTAGATTTCTTTTTATTTTGTCTATCTGCTCAGGGAAGGGGTAGGAGCGAGCTAAATTTCTGGTGCAATTATCTTGCCGCCTCCTATTCGCCACAACAAAGCAACGAACGATCTAGCAATCTCAATTATTTGCTCATGAGTCTTACTCGCTTAAAGCGTAGGAGGGAAGGTAAAATCACACCTGATCTAATTTTTCTGCGGATAGGGATGTTAATTTCAGGCGGTGTGGAAGATTTTAATATACTAATAACAAACATTAAAAAAAATTTCCACCAACTTCCATCAAAATTTGTATACTCTTCTCTGGTTCCTATTTTTTCGCTTTAACACCAGGCGGCCATGTACGTAAAGTCTTTAAAGTAAGTCTGTTCGTTCTCCGTTAGGATACGCGGATCTTTTGGAGGTGTCAAGGCCGGTTTTTCAGATGTAAATTCTTCATCAAAGTTTGAAACATCCTCCGGTGAGCGCTGAAAAAGAAACAAACGTTACATACATAATTTGTCTTTTTACATGTAGGAATGTTTCAACTGCTTACAATTGTTGGCACAAACGGTGGCTTCACTTTTCTGAGCAATAGATCATCCCAGCCAATGTTGCGGAAAAATGCTTGGCGCTTTACGTCTTCCGCGTCCCGCTCCGATGAACCAAGTCGCCGTTCCGGATTCTTACGAAGCAACTTTTGTCAGAAAAGAAAATATAAAATATATCAAAATTCCTTGAAGGATTTTGCATCATTTTTACATACTCTTCTCATTATTGCAATGGCCTCTAGGGAAAGGAATCTTGGATAGCGAACTTCATCGTTCACGATCGAATCAAACACTTCTTCCTCATCGTCACCGGGGAATGGGGACTAGACATTAAAAAAAACAACAGAAGTAAACATGAGAATGACCGTAAGGGAAACCGAATGCAGTTAAATCATGTCTTACCTCTCCAACTAACATTTCGAATATGAGCACACCCAAACCCCACCAGTCGACAGCACGGGTGTAAGACGTTTCTGTGAGTACTTCCGGTGCTAAAAACTCAGGTGTTCCACAGAATGTTCCTGTACGATCGCCAAAGCCCATTCCCTCTTTACACAAACCAAAGTCAGCAATCTTCACGTAGCCTGGAATTCATATATAAATCTTTTAAATTCTTTTTTACGAGGAACACAAAAAATAAGACATTTGTACCTTCCGTATCCAGCAGCAGGTTGTCTAGTTTAAGATCGCGGTATATAATTTTGCTTTCATGCAAATATTGTAAACCAAGCACAACGCACGCCGCATAGAACACGGCCCTCGGTTCCGAGAATACATCCGTGTGAATGTGCATCATAAGATCACCGCCGGCAGCATATTCCATCACGAAGCAAACGTGTTGCTATATGAAAACATTGACCAAATACGATAGAGGTAATAGAATAGAAGATAATACACACGTTTCTACTTACATCCGTCTGGAAGCAGGAAAACAAGTTAACCAGGAATGGATGGCGCATAGTGTTGGCCACCTCAAATATGCGTTTTTCGCTCAGCAATGATTCAACTTCGTCGCGTGCAATTATGTCTCCCTTCTTGAGCGCTTTTATAGCAAAATATTCACCCGTTGTTTTGTACTGAGCTAGTATCACCTTACCGAAGTGACCTCGCCCCAGCACGCTCAACAGTCGGAAACTGTCCAAGGATAAGCCTCCACTATTAACAGCGGCATTTGCGCCACCACTAACGGCTTGCGACTGGCGGCGGCTTTCGTACGCACTGTCACGGTACTGCAAGGTCCTGGCAGCTGGTCCTGGTCGTCGGTTAACTGGAGGGCCAACAGCTCCTGCCACGTTGTTTCCAGACCCATCTGCCAACGACGAAATACCACTTATATTTGAAGATTGACCTGTGTTAAGTTGCTGTGTTGAGGGTGGTAGAGATTGGGGCAATTGTTGTTGCTGTTGATACAAAAACTGCTGCTGTTGCTGTTGATGGAATAGATGTTGTTGTTGAGCCTGTAAAGCGGCTGACGCGGCTAAAGATGCTGTCTGAGCCGCGATTGCTGACGAAGGATGATGTTGGTGAGGGGCCACCAAATGTGGTGGCGGAACTACGCTGCTGATCGAGAGCTGATCAAATGGGAGGATCTAAAACAAGAGAGTAAATGTTTAAGTTTAAAAGATCGTCAATAACGAAGAAACACACATCGTGAGTTGTGTAATAGAAGCAACCCAAAGTAAAATTTAGAGCTACAAAACGTAAGCAGCAGAAGTGATCAAGGCGATGAAACATAAACGATTCGATCATGGCGAAAACATATACACACTGTTTTGAAGCAACTGAAAAAAATCTGTTCGTTAGGAAAATTAATACTAAAAAGTAAAGCATCAATATCTTGTCATTATCTCAACCAACAATATTTAAAACCCAGAAAAAAAACTTGACAGGCAAACGCACGCACGCACTTTTGTTGTGAAAGAATACTTATGTCGCCCCAATTATACAATTAAAAACACATATCACACATACCTAAATAGGAATATATTAGTGATGAACACAAAGATTTTCAATGGTTCGCTGAATGGCTCGATTTCAAATGATAGCAACATTCATTGAAAGCATCTTAGCACAGTTCGTTCATATATGGTACTTGTTGAAACTAATTAACAGCATAATCTTTAATAATTCGTTTCATTTCAAGTTTAACTCACTCAACTGACTATGACACTACAATGAGAATTAAGGTTAAGATTCTTAATGAACTAATTTAATTTAATTTAAAATTTAATCAGTGAAATAAAACATTTCGTTACAAGCGCTGGTTTGACACTCAGAAAAAGTTTGACTGCTAACTGTAAAGCCTTTGAAATTAAGTCTAATAAAATGGTATGAAATGCTTTGTTTATTTGTCATATGATAAGAAAAGAACATGCTATTATTTAAAAAATACGAATTTTACAATATAAGGTAATATTTTGAAAATTGCTACTATGTTGAGCTTGGTAGTTAGAGGCTCGGGGGAAAATTTGAGAAGAAGTCAATATAAACACAAATGAAACACAAATAGGGTTTAATTAGATAGTGTAGCATCCCCCCATCCCAGCCTGCCTTACTCTCAGTCAAGTTAACGGCGCTCACAGGGTTACCAAGACTTTAACTTTCGGTGTAACCGACGAATAGTTTTTGGATCCAATTATACAGGCGAGGTGGGGGTGGGAAGTTGTAAGAATATGCAGAAACTTTAGCAAAAATGAACAAGCCATTGAAAAAATGTGAGGTACGTAAAATTATCCCCACCAAAGATTGTCTATGAAAATGCGTTTGGTTGCTATGGTATAGATGAAAGTGTGGTAATTAGTGTAGTCTCTGACCTCAATGATGCTGTCGAACGTTTCCTCTTCTCCAGGAAACTGAACGTATTGCATCTGACTAGGTGCTGGCGACGGTGGTTCCTCTACGATCGGACTTCCCGTGGATGACACGGTACTGTAGTAACTATCTCGATTCTGTCGGTAATCTTTAATACCGTAAACATTACCATCTTGCACGCCAGTTCCGCCGAAGAGAACGGGGGGTGGTAGAGCGAGCAGCGGACAAAAAAGATCCCCGGAAAGAGATTTTTGTAATACTGTCGTCGAAGGAAGCGGGAGGGATTTAATTTGAGCTTCTTGACCTGACGGTAGCGTAATTCGTCCACTGATTACAGGTGGAGGGGTTGCCGGGAGCGCAGGTGGAACATCACAATAGTTATCTGCAAACGACGATGGAGGACTCACGGTGGTGGAAGGACTAGCTTCTATATCACAATAGTTTTCCTGCCCACTTCCTGCTGCCGACTCTAGTCGTTGCGGCTGTAGTTCGTTTTCATATAAATTAACACCATTAATACTATCGTGCTGGTTGAGGAAATCGAATTTGCTTAATGCATACTCCAACTGTGCATGAGAGAAAAAAAGATAAAGAGGTAGAGAGAAAGAAACGCACACATTTTCGCGAGAGAAAGAAAGAAATATAAAAAGAGGGAAATAGAAAATATTACACCAGGCGCGATAGAAAAACCCAACTGAGAAGTGTTAAAATTTATAAGTTTTTCCAGTCCAGGGAAAAGTCCAGTTAACGCAAAAATGGAACGAAGTTTATTATTTACATTCAACAGTAGACACAAAAATCGACAGCAAAGTATTGTTTTAAACATTTAATCTTGAAAGTATTGTTCTGAAACGTTTTAAATCTCTAGTAGAATTATTACATCATAATGGGAATGTTGGGAATGCTGTACAATATTCTATCCACTTACTAACCCTTTTCTGATTTTTTCGAAATGGATGACTGAGATAGAATGGCTCTGTGTTGGTACCACAAGTTTTTAATCTGCGATTGGGATTAAAGTGCAGGCTTCGTGATGCATCTCTTCTTTTTAATGTCATTTTCGTCACGTGTTTACAACGAGAGGCACAATACATTGCACAGCATAGGCGTGTAACTTCCACATTCTTCGATGAAAACACAAAATTCGACCAATTCCAAAGAGTACGGTTTCGCTACTGAATCACATTTATCAACATAGGAAGAAAAAGCTATGGAATGATAAAGGGACAAGCACAAGGTGGATATGAACTACAGAAAACAGTAAAATGTCATGGAATAGGAAACACAAGACCAATAAATTCCCCTTTATAAATGTTCGGCTTCCTTCCATTATCTGAACGACATAATGTAATCGTGATGAGATAAGAGATAAGTATTAATCTTTTAAGGAACCAATGAAAAAATACGATGTCAGTGTGGTAAGATATGCAACATCGAATTATCGGGGGCAAGGCAAGAAATAGTGATAAGCGTTTAAGCTAACACAAGTGTCATGGTATTTCCTTTTCGCCAATTCCCGCCAATTATTGGTCCACCGACAAAAGTCGCCAGTTCTTATTATCTGACACCGGACGGTTCTGTCTTAAATGAATCCAATCACCAGGAAACTCTTCAGTGTTCGGTTTCAAACAATTACTCAATTGTATGGCACTGAATTTCTCTTTAACGCAATGTGGAACTTACCTCGTGATCGATTTTTGGTGATGTCGCCTGTCGGGGCGATGGCATGGGTTGTTTCTTCTGCCTGAAACTGGATGGCGTACTCATCGATTGGGATGGAGGTAGACGTCCACCGGAGAGCACACTAGGAGTACCTTGGATTTGCAAGGAATGAGAAGAAGGACTTTCAGGCAGTACACTCACTCCATGGATACCTTAAAAGAGATGAAGTCATAAACTATCTGCAACCAGACTGTTATTTGGTGGATTATACCCAATGGTCGTCCTCCTCCCAACCCGACAACATTATGGTCAGCCGTTTCGCCTAGCGTCTCTGCCGGATCTGCTGAGGGCATTTGATCATAAGCAAGTACGGCAGTCGTGCCACTGGGTGTGCAAGGCGCCGTGGATGGTGTACTGGCGAGGGCACCTTGAACCGATATTCCTCCTGTTGAAGGTGAACTGCTTGTGTTGCGCTTCAGCAACCGACCCCAGGTGGCAACGTTGATGTTCATTTGTTTAGCTCGAGGAATATTCTTCACTTGCTGTTTATTGAATATCATACGTTGACGTTGTAGCTTCGGTTTACGCGATATCATTGGGTTGAGGAATTTTATCTCTGCAAATAGCACACCCTGCGGTTCGAGCTGCAGCGCCATCCCATGTCGAATGTCGTCGATAAATTCCTCAAGACGAAGAAACTTTACTGCACAAAGGGAACGCCAATCGCGCCAGTAAACTCCGATTTCGAGCTCACGCGAGCGGTCTAGATCAATGCTGAATCGCTGATCCCAAGCCTGTTGCGAACAGGGTCGCCAAGATGTTTGTCCGACAGTGATGTTGTCCAGCTTGATCACGGCCATAATCTCCGAAGAAGTTTCATCCTTCACACTGTAGCTTTTCGATGAGCTTCTGCTAGTGACACCCTTGACAAAACTTTTTAGATCTCCGGGACTAGAAGAGCCGGAGTCCTTGTCACGTCGTGAACGTCCCGGCACGTCTTCGAGTAAATCCTGGCATCCCATCAGGCGGACCTCAAGCTTACCAGTGACGGCCGCACAACGACTAAACGATTGCTGGTTGTGTGTCGGTTTGCCCTGCAAACTGCCACGGAACGAGTTGCGCATAGTGTACTGTACAGGACCAGGACTGGATGCTTGTACATTTTGAAGTTCTGCTTTCAGTTGCTGCGCCGTTGGACTGTCCTGCGGCAGCTCTAAACGACGCAACTCGAGGGCTTTGCGCAGCAAGTCAAGCTTACGGGATGATTCCGACAGGCGTCCTTGAGCCTTTAAATAAAAACAAAATGAAACAAAACAAATGGCGGTTACTCTATGTTTGTTAGTGCACATAAGTATTCATCAATGTGATAAAATTTCCCTCACAATGTGAAGGATATTTAACATCCAGAACGCATGATCACACTTTTAACATTGTTTTATTGTTCATTTTTTTCATTGTCATTGTTTTAACATTGTTTTCTTTCCTTTTTATGCTTACATTGCAGTAAATCCACTTTTTCTCTCATGTTGCAACGGATGAGGGATCAAATTTATATTTGTTTCTATCAATTTAAAATAACCCCTTCACAGTCCTGCCAAGTTGAGGGAATGGCTTCATCGAGGTCGAGGAAAGCAAAAATTTGGTTCAATTGCATCGATTGGTGTCAAAGAAATCAATGAAAACTGTAAAAACAGATAAGAACGTGAGACAAAACTGTGAAGGGGTTAAACTGCACTAATGAAGAGAGAACATGCATTCATATGCAATTTTTGCCAGATAAATGTCTAATAAAATTAAAGTGCTATTTCGGTATCCTTTTTTGTGTAACAAGTCAAATCCTTCAGAGCTGGTTTCTCATGTGAAACTGCCGCCGCATGTCTACAATATTGCTTGGGGTACCCGTTTCATCTACGGAAAATGCCCGTTCTCGTACACCACCAGTTCCGCAACCCATCTCACGCTCCACGATCCACCTGCGGCAGTGCGCACAAAGACATTCTGGATTTCGAACTGGACCCATATGAGTACCTGGCTTTCGACGTCCTTTGATTAAGTTTCCAAAACGTCTGGCAATAGCTAGATATTCGTTAGTATAACCTTCCACAGGAGAAAACTCGCGCGGTTGGTGCTGGTGCCGCTCTTGCAATGTTGCCGCAAGTACAGCTTGTTGCTGAAGTAAAGTCCGAGGCTCCTCTGCTGGTCGTTGGGAGGCGCTTTTAACTGTAGATGGACTGGAATCACTGAACTCATTCAAAGAGGGGTTAGACTCGTGGTGTACCGT
This sequence comes from Anopheles ziemanni, assembly GCF_943734765.1. Lineage (NCBI taxonomy): Eukaryota > Metazoa > Arthropoda > Insecta > Diptera > Culicidae > Anopheles > Anopheles ziemanni. The sequence continues at coordinate 94,735,465 of NC_080705.1, forward strand.
GTGTAACCTCAACGACGATGGTGAATCGTCGTACACAAAACTATGATCCGATTCAGTGAGATTATTTTCCGAATCACTATGTAACAATGTTGGTGATCGTTTTTCCGGATGATTGGCGTTGTGGAGTACCAGCAGTTTACGTTCTACAGCAGGAGACTTCCAGTGTTGCTGATTCCACACATGCTCCATCTCGAGTATGCGATAGCGATCCTCGCTGTTGTCGTACTCGAAGCTATCCGACTGCGTTCCCGAAGTTGCACTTCGATTAAGTTTTACGTCTCGATTTGTATTCTCCTCCAGCCCTTGGGCATCATCCTCATAAATGCCGCCTGCCATTACAATCGATAGACTACTCCCGGTAATATCCCTCCGCGTAGAACGATTTGACATAGCGTAGTTTGAGCTAATTGTATCGTCGCTCGCGTCACGCTGGAAATATATGCCGAAGTCTTTCACCTCGGTCGCCTTCGTTTCGTCGTTGCCCAAATGCTTGCTAAACAGAATGTGCTTCGATTCGTTAATTTCATCGCTCGCCGCACTTTTTTTATTTCGTCCATGCCTGTAAGGCATTCCAGCGGATTGTTTCAGACTGCCGAGGGTGGAAAGCGTGTTTTGATCTAGAAATTATCGAAAAAACAATGTTCACTAGGCGTTTTTAAACGTAGGGAAGTCAAAGATTTGAGATCCATAGACCTCACTCCTACCGATTGTTTGCTGCATCAATCGTCGCGGTACGTCATGCTTTCCAGCCCGCCTATGCCGCACCTTCATCTCATCCGACTCAAAGATAGTCGGATGACCTGTGTTTGAATTGGATCTTAGCTCCTTCATGTGACTCGTATCGAAACGACTGCCTGACGAACATGATGACGATTTGTCTCCTTTTGAGCCCGGTTCATCGTCATCGTTTGATGAGTAGCATGAAGAGGAGGATGATTCGGCATCGGAACCGGTGCAATATACATCGATATGAACTGTTCGGGGTTTTTTTTTTGCTGTAGATGTATCCAGAATACTGGATTGTTGTGATCGGATCGTATTACTCGGCGAGTTGGAAGAAATTGATTTTCGCTGAAGCTAGAAAAGTAAGTAAATGAAAAATACTCCTAATTTATCCCGGTTGGAAGGAACAATGCTAGCTTTGACTTTGCCTTACGTACCGAATCGATCCTATCATCACGCCTGCGTGGCGGTGGGGAAAGAAGAGTATCCCCGGTGATCGATTTTTGTGCCGAGCGGCGACGCATGGATCCCCCCTGTTCATATTCAGATTTGATGTTCTTGCTAGTCGGATCGGTACACTCCCAATCGCTGGTTTGACAACTAACATCTTTGCCGTTGTTAGGAAACTATGTAGAACAAATTCACGTTCAGTCGGAAAAAGAAAACGCAGCATTGGTTCAGCGTTTTGAAGATGCCAAATGATATAAAACAAGGGTTACCTTTTCTGGGAAATTCGTACTCTTATCAACAACATTGTTTGAGGATTCACATTTGTTTATCATGATCGATAATGCATCGGTCGTTGGTAGCAGATCTGTGCAAGCGGTTAATACGATGCTGCAGGTACTGGTACATTTAGGGAAAAGGTGAGCCTGGTCGCTCGTGTCACCATCAAGTAACGGCACCGCATTTTCTGGAGGTGTCTGTTGTACGATAAAGTGCCAACAATGTTATTTTCAAATTTTTATGTTTTTTTAACTCTTCCTTATTTCGATAGGTCAATCGTTTTCAAGCGTTTTTTTTAATACTCTTTGAACTTTGTTTAAAGGTGTTAAGTAGTGATGCTATACAGTCAGTTTGATAAAAACGTTAAGAAATTGTGGGAGTACACTCTGTCAACATTGGATCAGAGGAGACTGCTTTGCAAAACTAAAACCATCGTCAGACGCCCACCTTCGGGCATATTTGATTGTATGACCTGGTCGACCAAGGAAAAGTATGAAAAATACAAAGTCTCTCACCTGACCAAACGCCACCCCTGCCGATGGAGTAGGTGATGATGGATCGTTGTTAAAAATAACGTTACTTTTACCAACCGAGGAGGAACTACTGACGGCTAATGGAAAGGTTATGGACGAAGTTGAGGCTGTTTTTTGGGAATTGTGTTGCAGCAGGTTGTCTGGCGTGCTAAATTTATAAACAACCTTCACTGGATTACTACTACCAGTGGATGTGCTTATGTTGTCCGGTTGAGTTGGTTGTGGCGGGGAGACACCTTCATGATCAACTGTGACTCCACCGTCACCGATGTTACGTTCTGCTGAATGATCCTCTGAAACGTTGTTCGTTTGCCCGCCACCACTCACTAAAGACTTCTCCTCTTTTACTTTACAGTCGGATGCACGAGTGGTAGGCGCAGCAGATGCAGACGATGATAACGTTAGCTGCGCATGCACGGTCCATTCGGCTGTGATTTCAGAGGGTGGGCCTAAAGAGATGGATCCCTTACCACTGGCTGCACTTGTCGTTCCTGACATGCTGCGCGACGACGAAACACAGATAGAACACTCTCATACACTTTTACGTTCAGCCGTGCGAAAAAGGTGTTTCCATTGAAATAACGCGCGAATAGCAATAAGAATCCTGAGGTTTGTTTTCGTTTGCTGGAATGATGTTTGACACTTTGACCGGTTATCTCACATTTATATCTGCATAATATGATGTACCAAATTTCCACCCGGAGACTTACACATCGATCATTTGATTTCGTAATCAGCTAAATATCAGAACTCAACAGGAAGAACGCCGGCATAAGCCTACAGTGCGTGCGTGCTTACGAGTATCTTTTGTATTTTTCTTCTTTTTATGATTGGTAGGACGTATACACGTTTCTGCTCGCTTTTTATACACCAACATGAGAGTGTATAAAAATAGCTAAGACGATCCTCTGAATTAATGATTTTGTTTGGTGTTCGACGCTGCTCTAGTTCCTTGGAGTGTCGTTGAACGTCGCGCACTTGTTGGATACGACACAAAATTAGCAAAAACTGATCGGAAGGGACGTGTCGGCAATCGACCCAGTTTGGTTTTACTTTCCTTGAAATGGAACCAACGTGTTTAGTATTCGATTGAAATAGGATGGCGTCACGAAACAGATCTTGTTCTCACGGCGACAATAACCATCCAAGCCATTCTGATCTAACCAACCAAGACATTCTGATTTTCGTCATAACAGAACCTTCGTAACATTTATCGTTTCGAAAAAAAATTCCACGTGAAACACCAGGCGGCTCCATAATCAACGAAATATGTTTTCCGGATGATGATTTGCTCAACATATGGGTTATGCTCAAAATACATCACACGCTTATTATGGTCTCGTCTCAGTTTCGTTAACGTTGAGCCAGACGCATGAAGAAGCTCGATTTACTGCTTTAATATATTCGTCGATAATTATTGAACCTTACAATATTGAAAAATACAATAAGTTCTTTTTTCTCTAATTCTTAGTATATTATAGATAGAATTGAAACCCGAATTAGATATTCGAAATGTTGCTATGCTATTAAGTTATTATTAAAAGATAATACACAGCGACACTTGTTGATCTACTTCATTACATAGCGCGCCACTTGGTTCGACTTTAAATTCGTTTTGTAATCATCGTCTTTTATCGTACACCACCGTAAATATAATTTTTGAACCTCGACTCGGCTTCCTAACAACCGATCGCAACAGTAGAACTGAGAAGACTAACACCGAGAGTGCATTTATCTCGGCTCTCACCGTTTGCTTCAAATATTCATGCATATGTCAAAAAGAGATGGAGAAGGTGAAAATTATTCCTCTTTCATGCTCGTTTGTTTAAACGTAATGTTGGTTGATGGGGAAATAAAAACCACATTTACTACGTTTCCTATTCCTTCACAATAAAAATATTCATGTAAGCCATACGTTACACGTGAAAATACAAAAGCAAATATGTTTATCTTAGACTATTTAGGTTTTTACATGACTATAAATTCGATGAATATAGTAATTACTGCTTACGATTGTTTGTGATAGCCTCCAACTGTTATTACATACTATAGTATCTAGGATATAAACGACGAAAACCAAAATGCAAATTTTTGTAATTTTTGTTTTCAACGATAGAGAATATTTTGTTCTTCAAATTGACACGTCACTCAGTTATTTCGAAACCGAACAAACAAAAAGAAAAACGTTTTACGTAATAACGCCGGTATTAGAAGCCATAAATCAACGGGTAAAAACTAGGGTAAACATTTGTCAAAATTGCATCACAATCTAAAACGATATGGGGGATAACTTCATTTAAATACTTGAGCGTGATCTACTACTTTTTCATGGTGAAGATCACGATTCACTGATTTCAAAAGTGTGGCTAATAAATCGACTAACCATGTTCACATTCCTCGTAATCAAACCACAGTTCCTTTTTTATGTAAATGTTAAAAGTGAAATAACTTCAATAACACTGCCGTCATGAAACCGAGCTTTGAAATCGGACTATTCTTACTTCAAAAAACTGATTTCGAATCCAAAGCTGTACAAACAAATAGGGTATGCAACGCGGATCAAGAATATTCCCAATTTGGGACGGAAGCATAACAACGTAAAACAAGTCGGGCAAACTATAGACACTCGGTCAATAGGTGTAGTCAATATACTAGAAACTTATGGACGCGTCTGACTACGGTTCACTTTCAAGTAGATAAAATTAAGTTAAAACAATCTTTCGTTAAAACAATATACGTTCTTAGCATATAGTAGTTTTTGAACCTCTAGCAGAACGCATATTTTAAGATACTAAATAATTCAGTGTACATAATTAAAAACAGATACAAATGTGGCTATAACCAATTTGATCATATATAGTGTATATACTTGTTTTAATGCTTATCTATAATGATTCAATTACACGATATGCCAAGGTAAGTAACAGTAAAAAAGATGTGATGTAAAATGTAGACATAGACAAATTTAATAATTTCTAACAACATGAACAGAGATTAAACCGATCTAAAAACACCTCGCATATGCTTGCCTCGATCTCGAAAGACTGGATCACAAACAGCAAAACGTGCTAGATTGGAGAATTAAAACGGTAGAACTTTAATTAAAAAAAGCGTATAGGGAATTATTTAATTTTCTTCAGTACCAGACAAGCGTAGTATATTGAAGGATGATTCGATCAAAGCGAGTTTGACTGATTGGTTTCGCTTGTGAGCGACATAGTACAAATACTTAGTACGAGTTGCTGCTTTCGTTGTACTAACCTTCGACTTCGATCGATGTCGCCGATGACATTTGTGGTGACGACAGTGATGACGCTGCTGCTCTTCCTGCTGTTCTAGCTGCAGATCATGTTGACCAAAACTCAGTTGGTTGTGATCTTTAGAATGGTAGTGATCATCGTGACCGTACTTTTTTAGACGACTTCGTGCATGGCGCTTGTGATCGTCATAAGTTTCCATAGCACAAATTATCGAATGTATATCGTGAACTTAGTTTTCGCTCCTTGGAGGGTAAGCTAACAGGGGAAAGCAAATTTGTACATTCGCTCGCTCAGCTTCTCTCAATTAATCATAAACCACGAACCACTAGCGTCGTTTGTGTACTGCCAAGGTATCTTATACGAACCTCTAGTTTCTCATCGAAGCAGTATGCGATGGCAGAGAATACATATTGTTGAGGCGGCACATATCGAATAAACTCAGCTCTTAGATGAAGATTTTCTCCATTCTCTCAGATGCCGAGACACGATGCCTTTTGAGTTGAATTTTTATTTTTCCTGTCCCATGCCTTTCGAATCGTCAAAAATAAATACCAAGGCACGCGTAACTACATATAGGTAACACGCGTTCCCAATTTTGTGTGCACGGAAACGCAAATGGAAAGATGCGCGCGTGCGCACATATATACACACACTTTTACTTTAATGCTCATCAAGGCGAGCACGGGGTGTTGCTAAGCTAGTGAAAATTGAAATCAGGACGTTGATCAGTAGCACACATTGAGCAAATTGGTAAGTGGGACATTCGGAAAAAGAATAATTGGAATTTGAGAGCGACGTCAGTAGGAGGCTAGTGCACAAAAGTTTATGTTAAATTTCCATGTTTCCTCCGTTTTTAATATCTACTCAAGACTTAACATACACATAACAAATTTTACTTACGTAAATTCATTTCATCTAACATTTCAGCGAGGGATATGATAGTGTTCTTCAAACAAAAAGAAAGTTTATGTGTTTTTCTATCAAACCAATGGCCATCAATTGTTACATACTCGTTTTACTTTCTAAAATTCCATGCCGTATAGTATACAATAATAATTCAATTCTGATTGAGCAAAAGTAGTGTGAAGCGGAAAACCTGCAACACTCATTTATTCAGGGTGTCCACTCAGATTATGATTTCAAATTCCCGGTTTTTTCCCGGTTTTCCAGGTTTTTTCTAGTTTATGCAGGTTCACTACATTTCGATTGCTTATAGTAGATAAACTTGGCTGTTATATGTCTCTATGGTTTTTTAGGTAGGTCAAAACTGCATGTAAGTTATGTGTTAAAGAATACTTTAAGGAAATAACTTCAAAATTTTCAAAAACAAAAACTATTGAAAAACCGAGGGAAAACAGGGACAACACATACGGTTTGGGATTATAGAGCATCGTAAACTGAACTTTCATTGCAACAACACACATTGCTTGAGCGTATATATTTTAAAAGAAAATCCTTATAAAAATGTTAAAGAACAACTTCATTAATGACATAAATAACAAATTAATTTTTAATTCGGCTCAAAATTAGAAATGAAAAATGTTTTTCCTTCGCTCATAGAATTTGCTTAATCATAACATTTTTCAACAAAAGAAGGGAGATGTAGCATACCTGTTGTACATCTTCTAATATTTCTATCAAAAGACACGTTCATAAACACGTTGATACAAATGATTCACGTTATCAAAATTTTATGCAAACACACCAACAACTCAAATGAGCTATATTTCACCAAGAATAAAAACTGATCAGCACACTCGTCTAGCGAATGCCGCAATACAATGAGATCCCATAGCAAAACAACCAATACACCAGCTAGAGAGTGGTTAACAGTTAAAGGTAAAACAAAAACCTTTATCCATATCAAACCATTGCTGACAAATAGAATGAAACATACATAATTATTTCCGTATATCTGCAAGCATATAAATCGATCAGATCACATCCGAAAGGTACATCCATAGTGACACATTCATAACAAGTGAAGCAAGAGATTGCACCGCGTGCGATCGTCCCGAAACAAGCAACCTTATAAACTCAACAGGATAAAGGATCTCATCAGGAAATATTGGTAGAAGGACAGGAGTTTGCAATTGAAATTTCAAAGGACGGATTTGAACGCTGTGAATATTTTCGTACAATATCATAGGAAGCGATTAGCTTTTCAGCTAGTAGATTTACTAGATTTAAAGTAACTGTTTTGGCTACTATCTGAAGCATATACAAAGACATTTGGTTGCATTGCTATTTCATAGCGAGTGTTTAAACAGATGATCAATGCATTTACAATTTCAACTGGAAATCCCCGTTACCATGTTACCAATGTTAACCCTCGATGCGTTTGTCTTTCGTACACATTGCTTCCGTGGCGACAAAATCATCATGCTTTCTCGCTTTGCCTCTACGCCGGCACCACTGGAAGAAACGAAAACGCAATACGGATACAGTGGACCTTCAAACACAAATGTCGCCCTTAACAATTGAAATGTAGTGACAATTTTACATGAAAATATAATTACGCTACGAGAATAAAATATGTAAATCTCAAAAAAATATTATATGAAAAATATTCCCGGTTTTTTCGGCGAAATTCCCGGTTTTCCCGGTTTTTTCCCGGTAAAATTGAATTCAAGGTTGATTCCCGGTTTTCCCGGTTTTCCCGGTTGAGTGGCCACCCTGATTTATTATTTATCAGTCCATGTACGAATCTTCTGTCATACAAAATGGATCGACTCGTATGAGAAAAGAACAAAGCACGTTCGCATAAACTAGCATCGAACAATTTGTCAAACGACGGAAACCGAGATGGACGAAAACCGGGGCCAGCCTGTATATGTTTCTGGATGAAGGCTGCACATGAGGAAGACCGTTACACTCAGTTTCGCTAATCATGGCTACCAACAATATTCATATCCCATGACTTCACACAGAAGAGTAATTTCTAACCGCGAAATCATGGACATTGTGATCTAGAATTTCCAATTTCGTTTTTTACGAGATTTTTAAGAAGATTTCCCATATACTGCAAGTATGTTTGTAAACAGTTTTTAAGCCTACTGTTAAAACAATGGCGGAGCAGAAAATAGCTTGGACTCGACCTCTCTTTTTACCGATCTTGTTATCGATTCTTATTCCTAAACTGACCGAAAAGTAAGACATTCAATCTTTTTTCAGATGTCCCGTTTGACGATTTGCACAGTGTATTAGCATACTATCGGCATCCTCGTCAATAAACGTTGTAGTTCACCGTTTTTCGAAAGAAAGATTAAGTTTCGTGACGTTAATTATTATTATTTAGTTTAGTTTGAACGGCCTGGCCGTATTAATGCTTCTTCAGCATTCTTGCTTGTCTTGCTCGATTGCTCAATGCCTGATACTTGGCCTGGCAACCGCCCTACCGAACAAGACGTATAACATTTACTACATATACAAAGGAGAAGGTCAGAGAGTGATTCCGAACTCCCTGGCGAAAGCGAATATGATCCATGCATACTTGTAATCTCTCTGTCCCAAGATGTCACGGATGGGGGTCACAGGGACTCTTCCAGCCGCTCGGACGGCAAATAGTTCGGGTCTGGTCGTGACGTTAATAAGATCGCAGAAATAATGGCATACTTTTACCATCCACAATGATTTTGAAATATGTCCCATGACATTTTCGTGTATTCTATTTAATATTTTCATATTCATGTTATTTTATAGTGTGGAAAAATTAATTCACGGAAAAAGGAGGTAACATTATAAAAAATTAAAGCCAAAAGACAATAGTGCCGGCAAAAGTGAATCTAGCGAACAATCATTTCGTTATCGAATGAGATTGAAGGAAAGAAGGGGTTTGTTCGAGCCGTAACTGAGCGATCTTTTGCGTATTAGATCACGTCATATCTGTTGAGAGCGTTTTTATGCTGTCACGTTTCCCTTACGGGTATTTGTGCGCACGCTTCGATCCAGAAACAATATTGCTAAATGCTACGAACACATTCATCTTATTATGGTACATCCAAACCATGCTTTACCTAAACGAGAATTGGTTTTTAGTCATAACTCGAGGAAGCATAGACGTTATTCCATTTTATAAATGAACTTTTGTTGAAAATTTAACGTCACAAATTAAACGAAAAAATTGCTCTATTTTAGTATGTGAGTGAAGTGAAAAGGGGCTTAAACTATGCAGTTAAAGTCCAAAGTTAACCAGAACACCTCTCTACATCACTGAACCTCAATCCCGTTGCACATTTATGGTGAGGAATAAAGCACCATTCGAATAACAGCGACGACTAATATCCCATCGTTATTGACCAAAATACTTGTGGAATCTATGCCTCGGTTGCAACAAGTGCAAAAGTATCTAAGGTGATCATAAAAAGCACTCAAGTGTTATGTTTTATTTCACTTGACACCAATTTGCCCAATACATTAGAACATGTAAGGGACTGTATGCAAACAGATACCAAATGAAAGCATGAATGCAATTTTCCAAATCCATACGTCTGTATATAGTGTTATAACATACAATTTGAAGATGTGTCGCTCAGCGATAAGATACGATATTCGTGTCATTCGTACGTGGATTTTTTTTTAATGCAACGTACGGATTAATAACTCTGAATATACCATTATTATTATAATTACACTTAACACCATATCGATGGTTCACAAATCAAACAAGTACATCCCTGCCTACAACAGAGTGTGCGTGCGGTATACTGTTGAACGCAGGCGAATAGGTTTAAAACTACGTTCACCGTGCAGTATTATTTCAGTCGATCGTTGTCTGTTGCGGTGTGGCCGTGGTGTGTCGAATAAGATCATCATTCCCTGCAGCTATTGACTGAGATGAAACCCTGCTCAATAATAACAATGCTGACCTTCACCCTGACCTTCACCCTGACCGGTCTGGTGTTTCTGATCGGTCATGGTGACTCAGCAAAAATTGTGTGTGTTTTTCCTACTGCAAGCAAATCACACGTTATGGGTCCACAAGCACTTCTAAAAGAACTAGCTCGACAGGGCCATGAGGTAGGTACAGGGTAGCAGAGGAAACAGGTTTGAAACGGTGATGAACATGCAAATTACTAATAACGTGCTATTCCCTCAGGTAACCATGGTTAGTGCCTTTCCATTAAAGCAACCCCCGAAACATTATCGCGATGTGTATATACCGATTGAGGAATCATTTTCATCAATAATGGCCGATTTTATGCAAGGCGGCAGCCGAAACATGATGAAATTGTTCCCGCAAATTCTCAACGCTGCACAGGAATCTTCCAACAGAACTATCAATGCACCGGAATTTCTACGTCTTGTTCGGGAGGAACAGTTCGACTTAGCGATCGTAGGGTATTTCATGAATGGTTTCGTTATTGGTGTAGGAGCACTGTTTCGTTGCCCGACCATCCTTTACTTCTCTGCGGCAGGGTCAGGACTCACCAATGTTGTCGGCAATCCGGTTGAAGTAGCTGCCGTACCGCATATGCTGTTAGGTCAACGGAATCCAATGACATTTTTTGATCGCACCGTTAATTTAATTTTGTATTGGGTGGAAAAAGTTATGCTGCTATACATACATCACAAAGAACTACCATATTACGAGTAAGTGGAAATCGATAGCTTCCAAAACATGAAAATTAACCATGTCTTGTTTTCAGATTCAACTTTCCCGCAAATAAGGGCTTCCGTAGCTACGACGAGGCTCTCCGAAATGTATCGCTAGTACTGCTCAACACTTACTTCACGCAAACTGTTCCCCGTCCGTATCTTCCAAACTTGATAGAAGTAGGAGGCCTTCAGATAAACCGAAAACCAGAGGCGCTACCAGAAAACCTTCAACAGTTTCTAGATGATGCTGATAGAGATGGAGCCATCTTCATCAGCTTTGGTTCAAATCTGCGGAGTTCCAATTTACGAAAAGATAAGCTAGAGGCGATCTTATCAACGATCCGCAAGTTGAAGCAACGAGTCATCTGGACGTGGGATCAAAATGAATTGCCCAACAAACCGGATAACGTGTTCATTGGCAAGTGGCTTCCACAAGACAGTATTCTAGCTCATCCGAACTTGAGACTGTTCATAACCCACGGGGGCTTGGGAAGCATTACCGAGGCCATGTACCATGGTGTGCCGATTGTAGGTATTCCTATGTTTGGGGACCAGGACGGGAACGTTGCGCAAGTTGTACGAGAAGGCTGGGGAGTTTTCGTGAACTTTGACGAACTAAGCGAATCTCTACTAACTGATGCAGTATTAAAAGTATTGGAAAACCCTAGCTATCGAGAACATATACACACACGAGCTATTTTATACAAGGACAGACCGATGGCTGCGATGGAAACAGCTGTTTTTTGGGTTGAATATGTTATTAGACATCATGGAGCGCAGCATTTACATTACCAAGGAGCGGATTTAAATATGGTGCAATCTGCGTTGTTAGATGTGTATGCGTTCTTAGGAGTAGCTATGCTAGTAGTTTTGAAAGTTATTGTTTTTTTTATTCGTAAGATCAAAAACAGCAAAACCTCAAAGCACGAATCAACGATATTGTTGAAGAAAGAGATTTAAATTTGATAACATAGCTCATTACATAAACATTTTCCAGTTTAATCGAAATGACGAAACCCAATCAAAAGTATTTCAGTTTTATCTCAATGTGTTTCTTGGTGTTATTTGATTATACTGCCCGAAACAAGCAGAAAAAACACGAAACAATTTATACGAAAGCACTTCTACCACAAACATAGTAAAAGCGGAAGCCCACACAGACCATGAGACCCCAACACCATTCTGTAAGTAATAAAATTTGACTGACACACATTATCAAACACACTACAAACCACTACGAAGTAACAATATTCAACTCCTTATATCAGCTGATCACGCTCATGGGATGTATAAATGCGAGCACGATGAGAGCTCATCAGTCGTTAGCGAAGTGCTAGAGGAGACGGCAGTGTATTAACAATGCTGTTCGTACAGAGTGGGTTGGTCATATTGATGATCATTGCTTTTGCACAGACTGAAGCATACAGAATTCTTTGTATTTATCCGAGTTCCGGTCGGTCACATGTTCTAGTTGGACAAGCGCTCATGAAAGGTTTAGCAGAGCGTGGCAATGACGTAGGATTTTTTGGAAAAAGCTAATGCTTGTGATCCGTATACATAGGTAGAAAAAAGTAATTTTCTTCTTTTTTCATTTAGGTTACTATGATCAGCCCATATAAGCTTTCCAAACCTGTGGCGAACTATCGAGAGATCATCGTTCAGAAAGTAGAACTGAGCAACATGACGAAGGATTTTCTGCAGAAAAACACCGGAAATTCATTAATGGGTATAGTGAACCTTTTTCAAAGCCAATTTCGCACTGCTGAGATGGCCTTGGAAGATCCAAAGCTACAAGCGATCAAAAATGAACACTTTGACCTGGTGATCGTCGGATATTTTGTTGCGGACTTTGTTCTCGGCCTAGGACCACATTTTAATGCTCCAACAGTGATACTTTTTTCTGCCGGATTAAGCAAAATGACGGCGGATTTCGTAGGTAACCCGAGGGCTATATCCACCGTGTCGCACATCATGATTGGTGGACGTGGTATGAAGGGATTTAAAGATCGACTTACGAATTTTCTTTTTTCTGGAGTCGAGAATGTGATAAGTGCGATTGCGTCATATGCCCAGGCTTCTTATTATGAACGATTCTTTCCTTCCGATCGCTACCCAACATACGAAGACGTCCGTAAGAATGTATCATTGGTGCTGCTAAACACACACTTCTCTCAGGCCATGCCACGACCATATCTTCCAAACGTGGTAGAGGTTGGTGGATTGCAAATCAAGGCAAAACCAGATCCCTTGCCAAAAGATATACAAGAGTGGCTGGATGGTGCCGAACATGGCGTAGTTTACTTCTGCCTAGGATCGAATCTCAAATCAGCTGACCTTCCCCAAGTGAAGTTGGATTCCATCTTAAAAACGTTTGCCAAACTCAAGCAACGCGTGTTATGGAAATGGGAAAGTGAGAGCATTCCAAATGCACCTCCGAACGTACTCTCCAAATCGTGGCTCCCGCAAGACGATGTGTTGGCTCACAAAAATGTGATACTGTTCATCTCCCACGGTGGTCTCGGAGGAGTAGCTGAAGCAAAATATCATGGCGTGCCGGTGCTCGGCATTCCGATCTTTGCAGAACAGTTCCAGAATATTCAATCGATGGTGGAAGATGGCATTGCTTTACAGCTCGACTACCAGAAACTTGATGAGGAATCCTTATCTCGCGCAGTCAACACAATGGTTAGTGAGCATCGATTTAGGAATACCATAAAGGAAATTTCCAGGGTCTATCGAGATCGTCCTCAAACTGCTTTAGACCTAGCGTGCTACTGGGTTGAATACGTGGCACGACACAAAGGGGCTCCGCAGCTACATTATCCGGGAGCTGATATGGGCTTCTTTGAGCTACACTCGTTGGACGTTATTGCTTTCGTGCTTGTTGTATTTTATATATGTTTGACAATTCTTAAACATTGCGTTAAATTTTGTATGCGTAAAATATTCCGAACTTCCGCAAAGATTAAAATTAATTGAAAAATAGCAACTTGTAAATTACAACATAAGTAATTTAATAAAAGAGATACGGGTTTATCTAAACCAATCCTATTTTTTATTTAATTCCTCAATACTGGTCACTATATTGGCCAGAAATGTATTGAAATATATTTTACCTTCTGCCTATATACTGCACCTTCCAGCAAGCAGCTGTGGTGAATTGACAATATGCTACAGAACCTTGCACATACGATTGTGGTGATAGGACCCGTCACGAAGGGGAACGCGGTTATCATCAACAGTAATAGAGGTTAAAAGCAATTCAGATAAGATACACTTGTCGTTGGGTTTGGTCAGTATGATATTTCAGGATGGAAGGGCATCAAATCACAACGTTCCTTTTCAACGCACATACGAGCGTGGCAAATACCATCAATTCGTAAACAAGATAAGGAAATTGTAATGGTTGTGAATGAACAAATCTACAAACGAAGACGTCGCAGATACGCTACTATGAGTATCGATGGGTATTGGTATGTGTAACAGTGTATCTGTGTTTGGGGAAAGTTTTTGTTTACACCAGTATAATTGTTACACCAGTAAACACTGTTCCGAGTTTTACTCCCCGATGAAATATTCCAATTAAATTGAGTCACTGAAGAACAAGATGGCAAATTCGATGTAGTTCTAAAAAATGCGCAATTTAGACAGAAATCGATAAAAAAAACTTCTTACTTACCTCTTGCAATGCTTTCTTGTCGATCGTCTTTGTACTTTGTAGAGTACGAATTACATTCTTTGCTCCATCAACCACTGCCGCTTCTATGCGAAGTCTGTGGCGAAGCTCCTCGATACGATCTTCCAGGGATGTTTCCAACTCTTGTGGGTTCTTTGACGCGGTTGCCGAATCGCCTCCATTTTCATCGGATAGCTTATTGTTAAGCTTATTTTGACGAACCTTAAGTATTTTAAGTCGCAGATATTCAATTTTCGCTTTGGAATCAGCCAACATTTGATGCGCTTCGGCCAGTAACTTTTTATCCCGTCCGTGGTGTCCGCTTGAAATTGATTGGATCATGTTTTCGGCACCATTTTTCACTTTGGTCTCAATGCTGAGCTGCTTTTCGAGTGATATTAATAGCTTGTCATTAGCTGTCAACTCGGGACCACTTGGTATAACGGTGGATAGTATTGGATCTAGAAAAGATATTTTTTTAAAATTGTAACAATAAAACAACTTTAGTTTTGTAACAAAATGACAATTAGTCTCGAGCATAAGTGTGTGAGTACGGATTAGTTGGGCTACTAAGTATTCATAATTAGATTATTGTTTGAATTTCAATTCTCTTTTTATTTTTATTAACATTAGAGACTTCCCGGTTGACAGAAATTTAAATTGTTGCTGGTACCATGTAGTTCCAGCAAGAGTCCCAGCAATCTGCCATGGAAAAACTTGCAGTAACTACATGACAGCTACAAAAAAAATTAGTTTTTGTCACCCGGGTTATTTTATGGATAGAGCAAACTTAAACGCATTGACCGCTTTTATGAACTTATTATTAACGACTCTTGAAACCGGAATTTGACATCTTATGATCGTTCATGGCAATTGTGAATTTCGGTAATGATTCTATACACTCAAATATGCGATCCTTAAGGGCACGGTAAACGAAGCGTAATCGCTGGTCTCTCGTGTATCGTCGATATTCAGGCCAAGCGTCATCTTTGCTTTGTTTATGTTTTGCAATTTGGTAAAAATGGCAACATTTCTTGAAGCTACTGCTATTATTTTGTTGTTTATTGTTAAAAATACAAAAACTACGCTAAATAATCATAGAAATTTTATAAATAATCACGAATGAATGATTATTTACGATTACGCTTCGTTTCCCATCCCCTATAAACTTCATTATCGGCTTGTCAGATTAGATGCCGGTTTGTTGTGGGTTTTATAGATGCACATTATGTACACAAACATAGCCAGTCATTGAAAGATTCATTAAGATACATAATAAACCTAAGCTACACAACTCTAGTAACGGGTCCTTGTGTAAATATGCCTTGCCATGTAGTGTATGGTGGTGTTCTAAAACATCTTCAGTGCATGTATTATCAAACACAAAAATCTCATCGCAATTGACCCCTTCAAAAACGTGATACGGATAAATGTTAATAAGATAGATGATAGATGCATACTAACAAATATTTCAATACGTACCTTGACCACCATTGTTGCTGACACTATTACCCTGTGTTAGAATTATTTGACTTTCCAGCTCGTGCAGTTCCGACTTGAGCTCTGCCAGTTTGTTGTTGCTTTTTTTAACAATCGAGGCAACGTCGGATAGTGAACGACGATCGGTTGCAACTTCCCGTAACTTCTCCGCGCCTTCTTTGATTTTGAGCTCTTTACGAATTTCGCGCCGAATCGCCTCTTTGATTTCCTCCAGCCGATCAGGAAGGAGATGCTCTGAAACATTGTCCGACAAGCCATACTTGTGGCTTAGTTCGTATAGCACGGGATGTTTGATGTACTCGCCCTGATTGATGCAAATAAAGTAAATATGAAACATAAGATTTAGTCAACAGTCAAAGTAGTATATATATAGTATGTATACTCTACATTCGTCTCATGAGGTAAAGTTACATACTAGTTTCTTTAATCAAACCTGGTATTATCGTTTAATACTCTGCATTACACCCTTATTAGACAAGGAATTTATCTGTCATATTTTTCCAGAAGTTTTCTGCCAAACGCCCCGCCAGAGCCTACTTTGATAGTAAAAGTCTGGGAAAGATGACAGATAAAATCCTCGTCTAATAAGGGTATTACTGTTGATTGGATAATAGTTGCAGAGTACTTGGCAATCAAGCTTTAATTTGTTTCAATTTCCCCGTAAGTTTTTGTGCGTTTTCCCCTGTATCACTTTATTAAGTTCGAATATCGTTCTACCTTGCTATTTATGACAAACTAATTTAAAAGATAATGTTGTAGAAAAATTAAAATATGATTTATATTAAAAACTTTGGTTAGAGGTTAAACCATTCACGCAAACGTCCTACTTTTTTGTATGGAGATGAAACACAGCAGACCTACGTGTCAAGAACGCTCATTTCACTGACAAGTTCCTTTTTGACACTGATCGGTTACGCTCTCCGTGTCTAGTTATGGGGTCATGTTTACACATAACGCCGTTGGCGTTACAACTTCAATTTTGCTGCTGACGTGAAAGAAAGTGTGATTTACAAGGAATGTTGCTGGATCTAGTAGTTGATATGTCAAACCCTGTAACGTGTACATGATTCAAATAGCCCTGAATCCGCGCATGGCTTTAAACAACACGGTGAAATAACAACCATTTTATATATCCAGTTATTGTAACTATAAAATTAAAACATAACTCTCAAGTAAACAGTGAAAACATAGCTGTCAATCCCTTCGTCACCGAGAATCGTCGAGGCGTCAAGCTTGTAAAACATATTTTAGCTTTATTTCAAGTTTCTTAATTTTTTTCTTCAGAACAACAACCATTTTAAAATTGGTTCAATTTGAAATTCTAAGACGAAGTTTTTACACCGTAACTGTTCCGTAACCGTCAACAAACCCCACTACAATTTCGGAATTGAAAACTGTGTCGTATCATGTATAATCATGGAACAATTTGGTCTGATTTTCACAACACCGTCCAACAATTGCTTTATAAGCTAAAATACAATTTTTAAGAGCGGCATGCTTTCTTGTTGTGTTTTTTATTTTCACCGCAAACTTCAATATGTGGGTATCACTGGAATTAAAATGTACATTACATGGTTCCGAAATATTGAGTCACAAATGAACGAAAGTTCTTCATATATGTCGATGTTCAAACACGAAGAATGCTCGATTGATACTGAAGCTACGGCTTTTTCACGATCGATCCAACAATTTGGTATGATCCGTTCCACACATATAAGCCAAGCCAACAAGTAGTGCAATAACATAACATAACAATCTTGAGAAGAGAAAACCTGCAACTGCAGCAGTGTGAGAACGTGTGAATTTCTCATAGCCGCGGGTTTTTCGTAATACTGCTCTGCAATAGACATTGGAGAACCGTGCTTAGTTACTGGCTGCATATCTTGGTTTTTCACATATGGTTTCGGTTTTGATTTTTCCGTTACCCGATTGTACTGGTTTTCTCTATCCCACATTTGCTTTCATTCAATCGATCTGTACTATCTTCTCTTTTTGTCTGTTTTGTATCTTATTTTCTGTTGTTTCTCTTTTAACATGGCATTGTCTTTTTGTTTTATTATATTTATTCTCTCATTCGTTTCGTTATGTTTTCATTACTTCCGTATGGCTTCATGTAAAACTCTCGCTTCACTAACAGGCAAACGATGGGGTATGCGAATTCGCGGAAGAGAGCCACTAAACTCTTTACGAAAAACTGTTGCACGGCTTGCTCTAGATCAGAGGCCGGCAAAGTATGGCTAGCCAGCCGGACATATAATTCATGGGGAATTTTTTGAAAAATAAAATGAACCGCACCTGAAGAAGCGGTTGCTGCATTCCGAATTCATGTTTTGAAGATACCTCAATCAGAGTGGAAAAATTGCTTCGACAATTGGTTCAGGTGGGAGTGTATTGGTTATTGGTGTATTGGTTATATTCATGGGGAATGTTTTGAAAAACCATAAAGTGATTTTCAATGATTAATATTTAGCAACCCTCGTAAAATGCAACTAACGAACAGTTTATGTTGAAAAAGAGAAAAATTCAACGGAAATAAGTATCAAAATTGATAGTTGAATGTAAAACTGTGGAACTGGATATTTCAAAATGTTTATGTTAATTTCTGGGTAAAATGAAAATATCAAAACAACATTTTGAATATCTTTCTCGCGGTTTTTGGTTCTTTTCCTATGTAACCTCTTTCAGGAAACGTTTGCCGAACCCTGCTCTAGGTAATGCCAGCTATAGGTACAGCTATTGATTTCACTAAATGCGACACAGATGAGTCCTATCATTAGAGACGTAAACAAACCGACAGTGCCTAGCTTTATTTCACTACTACAGGTACTACTATCAGCGGTATTGCCTACAATTTTCAAGTCATACGGAGGAATGAAAACACCGCAAAATCGTCCTAAGTTCACCTTTCTGGGGCCAAACGTCAACACCAATAACAATATAAAAAAATTGCGCGCTGGGGTTTTGGTAGCCTACCGGTCAGGTTACAGTATGAATTCTCTTGCACTCAAGATACCTGTCAAGACAGTCAAAGCTAGCACTATACTGGACATTTATATTTCCAGTGCTTACATACGCCTCGAAGGCATGGACCTTGTCCAAACCCGGTTTGCCGAGTTTGGGAGGAATATACTTAGGAGGATTTTTGGCTCAGTATGTGAGGACGAACAATGACGCGCCTTATAACGCATAGAAGGCGACGTTACTGTTGTGCAGCGAAATAGAATCCCCAGACTATACGGGGGGTCATGTCATGAGAAGTAAGATTCTTTTAGGCTGTCCCAAAGGAGAGAGGACGAAATAAATTTGTATTTGTAAAAAAGGCGTAGATGAAGCCGTCAAAAAAGTAATTACACGAAATTGTACTAATTGCATTAATTCTAGCTTAAATGAATTGAGATAGAATCAAAAAGGTACTACCTGTTTATAAAAACTCCCTTAATTGGACATTGGTCATTTGTGAACTTAAACGGGGTTATACACGCTAAAATATGATATTTTGCAGTTTTGCACTAATCGACAAAAAGCATTCATACGTAACGGTACAGATAAGCGATACCGATATAAAAAATGCTTCCTAGACAAAGATGATGAACTCAATATAAATCAGTTTTTTGCAAAAAGCCACATTCGGGCCTTCAGAAGCATAATGTTAATTTATTATGACTTCGATTGATAATGCTATCTCCCATTGACGTCATATTTTTACCATTGTATTAAATCGATTCCGTAAAAAAGCAGCATATGGGCTTATCTGCGTCTTTTACAAATTTGAACTTTACCGTATATAAGAAAAGTACGAGAAAAATAACTAAATTCACATTCCATTATTATACAATTTGTTCATTTTGATGCGTCTATCAATGTCAAATCAAAACAAAAAGGATCATCTCAAAACAATAATATTTAATGGCGCAAAATCCCTTAGTGAAACCAGGCCTCCCTCCTACAGCTACTGTAACCGTTAGACGGTATAGATCAGTGGTCAGCTGTTCGTATTACCGGGGGTTACTAGGTTCGCTATTACAACACGTAGTTGATGACAATATGAAGGGTGTAATTTAATAATTTGCAAACATTTTGCATATGATTTAAAAAATATTTTCTTTAATATTAATTTTATTCATCTGCGTCTAATAAAATATTATTTATCAACACACGAAATAAAGAACCGTAAGGCAATAAAACTTTACTTTACATGCTAACCTAACGATTGTGACTTCAACAAATTATAGTAAGGCATATAGAAACATAATAATATCTGATCAAAAGCGACATTACCGAAAGTTACATCGCTCCGATAACGATTAGGATGGTTATGTAGCCACCCTAAATTAAACTACTTGCCCTCGCTTTACTGAAGCGTGGAATTGATAAGGGACTAATCAGAGATATATTTCTTATCATAACATTAGCTTGCGCATGCAAGCAGTTCTGAATCATTCCAAACTACAGTAACATTTTTTGGTCGTTGAAACTAACTGACCAGCTTTTAGACAATCTTCTTTAGGTAATCATACTACAAAAATAAAACATATGAGAAGCATTCACACTTATTATCACAACGATTTCCAATAAAAATTTTAATAGCTCATTCCATACCAATTTTATCCAATAAAAATACAAAATTTCGAGCGAATAGGGCGAGTGAGGGAGATCTGGCTCATGTATGTAATTTTGGCATGGAAAAGAATGAATTACCACGCTGATTTCTAATAACTACACTCTGTTATCTTTTTTACGGTGTGAATATCGATTTATTCTAGTCAATAGTAGTTTTTTGGAGCGATTCTATCAATATTTTTTTAGCAACAGGTTAAAATCTAGCTGTTACTTGTTCAACCTATAATGCTGTAAGCAGATACTTGTACTAGTAGTTCTCCCATATCAGAATATAAGCAACCACTGCGAAAAAAATCGGAAGTAAGTTTTTAAGAATGATCAAAACGTTTTTTGAGCTCGAAAGTATAGATCTTGCTGTGATCTTGTGTGTCGCTATTGGTGCAGGTTGTTGTATCTGACAATCTATCCAATATACATGGAGATCCAACACTTGGGTTGATAAACTTAAAATCTATTTTTGGCTTAATTTAAAGTCAATGACTAATTGTTAGATTCAAATGAAAAATAAGTGAAACTTAAACGAATTGCACACCGTTTAATTTGTGCTACATGCACATCAATCTTGATCTGGGAGACTTCCACAGCGATGAGTTATCAATTAGTCTAAATCTATACGTAAGCTAGTCGTGCAACATACCATAGCTTCTACTACAAGTTATTTTTCATCACTCAGTAATTGTGAAAAATCGTACATATTTCGATTAGTTATTCAAGAACATGAATCTTGACTATGAATCATCATCTAACATTCTCCCTAGAGGCAGCTTAGTCTACGGCTTTGGACAGTTTTGTGTTGAAATAACACGTACGATCATACCTGATAATATGAATCCGCCATTTTGAGACGAAAGTTTCGATTCAAGCAAGACCGCAACAGATTGCGTCTTTGTTCCTCTCAGGCGGGTATTTACGCTTGGTGTGTGTTTCTTTCTTGATCACTCGCACACAAGACGTCACAATTTAATCAACGGAAGCGAATTCCTTCACACAGGCAACACAGAAAAAAAATGTACACTTCTCGGAGAATGTGATCCCGGCTATCTGAAATTCATCTCGAACTTTTAACAAAACCACGCATCGCGCCACGATTGGAAACAGTTTCCAAAACACCGGATTAAATTATCTTTCATGCGCACCTTTGATTTCAGGACGACCGAAGACCGGTATACGAGCTATTACTACAGTTTTTTCACAGCAACACCGAAACAATGAAATGTTGTAAGATGTAAGTGTTTATGTCACAAACAATATACATATAGTCGATCGACGCAAACGAATGAATGATCTTCCAGCGGCCAGCGTAGGGATCTTCTCGACGAAACTTTCCCACGACAGAAAATTCCACTTTAACAATTATTTTACGAGTTTATTCTTAATCACAACTGCAGGTAGTTTGGAACTGACACACAATTCCACGGTCAAGCAACTTTTCCTTCCGTCCTCATTCTCGTGGTGTTGTACACGCACACACACACACACACACGTTTCTGAACACTTTCCCATGCACTGAAAACATGAATTGAATTGCGCTGCGTGTGGATTTTCTTCTTTTGTTCGTACAATACTGCAAACTTTTCACTTGTAGCAGTCAAAGTCCTTCCTGTAATTGAAATCCTGGTTGATTCCAATGGAGCGGAAAATGTACATTTCGGGGCTATGTAAACCGTATATTTAAACCAACTTAATCTCGTTGAAATGGACGGCGGAAAAAACTGTCCTCATTGCACGCTTTGGAACGAGTGCGAGGTGTGGCGACGCGGATCCACTCGAAAGCACACGACCAACTGACGACGCGGATAGTGATTAGGGTGGATTACCACTTTTGTTGGTGAGAATATACACAATTAAACTTTTGAGCATCATACCGCGAGTGATCTCATAATGTTTTGCGATTTTAACAGCTGAAACCTAGCTTCAACGTTGGAAAAGCTATTCACAAATCATTAGAAACACAACAAAACAGGAACCAAAAAGAAGTGCGTTTGGGTAAATCTCGCAGACTGGGACCATGAAAACTGTTGACTCGACCAGCATGACAGAACGTCTTAATAAATGCATGGAAGCAGGATCAGGTAAAACTGTCAAAGGAATTTTGACAAACCCACTTTGACAGTACCATTAACCTTCAGCTGTCCAACCAAAGTTATAACTTTGTTTTTGGTTACCTGTTTGGTTAACAGAAATTTACATTTTTGCTGCTATCATGTAGTTCCAGCAAGAGTCCCAGCACTTTGCCATGGAAAAACTTGCTGTAACTACATGACTGCAGCTGCAAAAAAATTTATTTTTTGTCAACAGGGCGGGTAGTTTTTACAAATCGGTATGGAAATGGCAATAGTATGTAAAATGTATTTACTACACAGGTAGATGGGTGCAGATGTGTAGGGTAAAATTTGTTTCAACATCAAATTAATATACTTAATGAATTTTTAAAATTATAAAAATTATACAATATTTTGGAAAACACCCTCAAGTATGTATACGACGATACGACAATCCGATCAAAAGTTATTTGAAAATAAAACTCCAACTACTCGGGTAGGCGGTTGAACGGTTACCTTTGAAAATTAATCACTACATTACAGTGTACCATACAAAAAAATTGGTACGGTCAGGTGTCAAAAGGCGATTTTGTTATGGTGCGCTGCAACCCAGAAGTGCTGGATAGCATTTGATATGGTACGCTTGTCAATTGACCGTACCAGTTTTTTGGTATGGTACGCTGTAATGTAGTCGCGTGGTGATTCTCCGGAAACAAAGACAGTAATGGAGTAGTGAATAATTGCGAAAATGGTATTTGATAGTGATTTTTGATAACGATTGAACATTTTGTGGTATTGGCTGGTTGAGGGAACAAGGTAGGTTTAACTTTGTTGTTATAAACTCAGCAGAACGCTAATTTCTCGCTTTTTTGTTGTTACTATATCAAAGAACATTAATTTATTAGCCGCATAATAATTCATTTACGACCTCTGGCGTTTTAGCCAGAATTAACTCTGGATTCGCGTATCCATTTTTCGGATCATGGATACGTTCGTAGATTTGTCGATATAAAGCAATAATCACATTGAACGACCGTTTTTGCACTGTACCTCGATGGCTGCTGCTGATGAGAAGGTTCACTTGTGGTAGCAGCAGAATTTCTGGAGTTTGAAGAAACTGTTCCAGTTTAACCTAAACGATAAAAACATTGAAAATTTTAACAGCTTATCCGTCATTTGAAGATCTGATCACTTACCACAAATGTATTAAGATGTTTTTGTTCGATCTGAGAAGAGTTTCCTTGTAAAACTGTATATATTGGGCCAAGATTAAGATTAGCTACAAGAGATGATGCTTGTTCTGAAGTCAATGTATCTATCTGGGCGTCGGATTGAGCACGTAAACGTTCTAATCGCTCCTCCATGTATTCGTATATAGAAATTACACTTTCGATTTGATACAAGGAATTTAGCAAATAAACAGCCATGTCCGTTGTAGGCAAATGAGATGCCGATTCTTGCACGGATTGTAGAAGAGGATCGATCACACAACCGACAATTTTGGTAATGTCTTTTTGACTACCTGCTACCATACTGGCTACCGAAAGAATCTCCTTCAGTAGGTTTAATAATCGACCCACACTGGAAGAAGGAACCAAATCTGATAGAGGAGGCTCAAGCCCAGATCGATTCTCATTAGCTCCATGAAGTAACTGCTTTATCTGAAATTTGAGACTATTCAAATAGGTAGTTTCTGAAAATATCTGCATATCAGCCATACACTGCTCCAACTGGCCTCCTTTTACGATGTTAGTAATCATGTTCAGGTAGAACTTTACCAAATTGAATATTGAGTACAATATGATCGTATCCTTTTCGGCATTTAGTATCGCCTCAACTCGCACTCTGAGGGGGTGACACACCCCATCCGAAATGTTGATCATTGCAGATTGAACCTGCTCCGAAATATCTTCCTTATCGCAATTTCTGACAAGCATCTGTAGATTTTCCTTCTCTGGCGGAAGGATTTGGTGAATATAAGCAAACATATCCCCTATGTAACGTTTTGAGTCGTGAGCTAGCATCTCTATCGGCCTCGGGTTTCCACCCGGGCCTCCTGTTGTAAGTGCATCAATGAAGCAACGAACAACCACCGATCGCCGTGCGGTGGAATACTCATCAATTACGTATTTGAATAAAACTGGTCGATCTTGAAGCCTTGCCATAGCCTGTACTATAAGAACGCCCATCTCATTTGATTCCACGTTCCTGCAGTGCGATTGCGTCCAGCGGTAAAGGCGTTCCAAGGCTGCCTCTTGATGGAGTGTCATTTCTTCCATTATGTCTAATGCCACTGTTTGGTATCCATTTTGCATCAATGTACGACAATCGGTATGAATGCTTTGCACTCGATCCAATACCTGAAAAAAATCCGCTGCTATTGGGGCATCGCGTTTGGAACCGTATAACATCTGATGTTCGGTTAATGACAACTGGAATCGCGACAAGAACCCACAGGCAAGTTTCTGTTGTACTTGCAGCTTATTGTTTTCCTCCTGTAATGCATTTGACTGTTGTATCAGATCCTTGGTTTGAGCCTCAGTGTTGCTAAGTTGCGATTTCATGTTTTCGACAGATAGGCTCATCGAATTAATATCATTGCAAATGCCATCCAAAACCTCCTTTACGTTTTTCAATGCATCTAGAAAGTTCTGTACACAAAGAACGAATCATTCGCTAAGGAACATGCCACTTTTTAGCTAAATTCATTATACCTACTTGATTGATTTCCAAGCTTTTCTTTTCAATTTGGCTTCTCAAGTTACGCCGTGTTTGAAGAGTGTTCTCCTTGAAAAATGACGAAAGGTCGGACAAAGCCTCTAGCGTTTCTCGGTCATTTTCGATGCGCGATTCAAGCACTTTATTCAAGCGCTGCTGAATATAATCTTCTTTTGATACTGCTATCGCCATTGCTCAAGATAATTTTTGTGTTTCTTTTGGTCACTTGATTGAGTTTGCTTTCGTGTCCGTGGACGGTGACGTGCAGTGCTGGAAGATTCTGGATTCGGAAGATCGAAGAGTCGGATTCATTGGATCACATGAGTCGTATTCGAATCAGATTTTATTACAGGTTGCCTCAGTCTTCATCGACTCCGCCCGCTAGGCGATTTCGAGCAAATCGTCCTAAAAAAAATCATACGTGACACAAACATCGAGCAGTTTTGTATGGTGAGTACGACGAAGTAGAACGATATTGCTCAAAAAACATCCTACATTTGTTTCATCCCCATACAAAAAAGTAGGGCGTTTGTTCGCGCGTAGAACGTTTTTAGGAAGATTTTCGGAGGATTTCGAGCTGCCTATTGGGGGGATTATGTCGTTTGACAGATAGTTCGTAGCTAATTTAAAGTATCGTGCTTGTCCTTCGATCACACGATTTAATTCGGAAAATCCCAGAAATTGGAAAACTGTAGTAGGGGGACGACGATCCCTAAGAAAATGGAAAATTGTAGCCTACTGCTTCCTTTTCTTCTTCTTATTTTCCTTCTTCTTCTTTTTTTTCTTCTTCTTCTTCTTCGATGAGGATTTAATCCAGTGCGGCTATTGAATCCAGATTCCTAGGCCTTCGCAAGCTAATCTGGAAAGATAGACCTCTATTGAGTTCAGGACCGGCTAGTAAGGCCATATGTTCTGATTTTGTGTGTTTATTCTGATTTTCTGTGTGAGTCTCAGTTTGACTGCGACCATGCGGTCAGGTTTACCCTGCTTCTCGCTAACCTATTTCAGGAAAACCGTGCAATGCTAACCACACTTGTGCGCTGGTGCGCTAGGCAGCTCGAAATATCGTCCTAAATCGCAGGCCGAAATATCGTCCGCAAACAAACGTCCTACTCTTTTCTATAGGGGTGAAAAAAATGTAGGACGATTTCGAGCAGTCGTCCTACTTCGTTCTACTTGCCAAATGCCATGTAGGACATTTTTAAGAACGATTTGCACAAAAACGCCTAGCGGGATCCCGCTAGGCAGCTCGAAATATCGTCCTACGCGTGAACAAACGTGCTACTTTTTGTGCGAGAGTGAAACAAATGTTGGACGTTTTTGAGAAGTCGTCCAACTTCATTCGTTTCACGTAGGACGCCCAGCGAACGGCGGTACACTGAAAATCGAGCAGTTTTTTGCCTTTTTCTTTCGGACCCCCCGATTTCCGCTTAACGGGGGGTCGGATTACACGCACACCACTTTGAATTGAATGAATGAAAGAACTACATTAAATAATGATTGAAAATTTATGAATTGCAATGGGTTGAAATATGATAGCAATGCGTTATCACATTAACACAACAATCGCAATAATGCCGTTAATCGCTGTATGCATGTTGTACGGGTTGATTAAGTTAAATTCAATTTACGTATGCTCGTGAACGCACACAGCGATTGCTACCAATTTCAAACGCTTGTAAATCTGGAGACCGTTACATTGCTCAGCTGTAACCAGCTGTGCCAATAACATGGAAAAAAAATCATAACACACACAAACAAACACAGGTCCAATAAGAGTGAAAGAGATAGCACATTTGAGGCATGCTCTTTTTTCACACAGCAGAAAGCATTGAAAGAGAATCCTCCACACGCATACAATGCATATGCCTCCCGCTTCACGCACACCATCAACCGGTTTTTATTCCGCGTTATCCGCAAATGCATGGCCCAATGAGGAAGAAAGAGTCAGGGCATAGCTTCAATAGCAGCTATCTCGATCTTGTCCACAGCAGAGCGTCGTGGAGATGGGATTCTCCCTACCCTCGCCTGTAAAATGAACTGATTCGAGCAAAACCGTTCGCTGGGCTGTTTTGAGGACGATTTGCTCGAAATTGCCTAGCGGAATCACGTCAAAGGAATCGAATTTTTAGCGGGATATGCACGGTTAATGGAATTCGGTTACCTCTGTTGTTGTAAAATTACTAAAATGTTTACTTAAAACCGACACAATTCATAACAACATAATGGTAGTTCAAAAAGTAAACAAAAGTAACTGGACTGTCAAAAAATTCTTTTATTTTTCTTTTGACGATTTGTCAAAATCCTCTTTACGTGACGACCAAAGCATTAAATTAGACTATGATCTCAACAACCACCAGTATCAAATGAGCAGGGTAAAAATTTAAACAAATAATAGCTAGCTTCTGTAGGAACCACACATAAGACAGTTATTAAACTTTTGCCATTCCACCATTCCATTTTCTGATATACCTAGCTTTTGTATTTATTTATTATATTTATTTCCCGGCAGTGAATAGAGAATAATCGCTGCTCACGATACTTATCTTTATATGCTACGAAAACGAGTTATTAATTATTAGGAGCAAATTGTTTCTCAAACATTACACAGCCATATGTGCAATTTTGAAAGTAAACATAATTTTGAACATTCATTTTATGAAACGCATGCATGCGAAGCCCATACGTATGGTAGACGTACGTATTTTGCTGACAGATGGCTAAGAAGTATGATTGCATAAGCATTTTTAGCGCAAATCGATATCAGTTCACGTGTTACACCGGTATTCAACTGGCGATACTGGTTTTGGATTGCTTCTGTTTTAAGATTTGAGAAATATCAATAAGAAAAATTTAGAATAGAAGAAAATGCCGAAATAATATTCGAGAGTAAATTGTAGGAGAAATAATTTCCGCTCTCAGATAGAACATTTTTAATGAAAAAGTTTGCACCACGTTAACGATTGGAAAAGTAAAGCTTCAAGGATTTCACATAGAGCTTTTCGAGGAGAACCCGGCGTGCTTTTCGGTTTAATGAAATGTTATTCTCTCATCAAGGATCTCCGAAAAGAGAAAATGACTTACACGGAGCACACGGAGTAGATCTACAAGACTTTTTTCCTTCTATCGTTACTAGAGGGTTTTACTCACTTTCTGTGTGTTGTAGGTCTCCACGAGAAAGGCTGGAACACGCAATGGTTTCGGCAGCACAATTCAGTAGTATTCGAGATGTCTGTTATACAATATCGTGTAAAAGGCGATTCTCTAGTAGGCGTTGTGTTACTTCCTCTTATAGTTGCTTGATTAAACGTAAAATCATCTTTACTAACCTGCCAAATATGGTTATTCGACCCTAAGTTTCGATTGTTAATCCATCGGAAGCAGGTAATCTTTTGCCATTGCACGTAGAATGTCGCTCTTAAAGGTGCCCGTGAACGGTTTGTTATGTACATAAAGTGTGTTATTTTTTGCAACGTTGCCATCACCCGCTTATGTGCGCCCAGAACGTGCCGATACAGTCGCATGATGTTTTAGGTGCAATGACACTTTAGAAATGTTTGCCGGGTTTGTTGAGATACACTTGCATACTTCAACCATCTCGAAACTCGTAACTTGCATCACATCTATCACGACGGATTGTGTGCCCGTGTAAAATTTCTTAGTCCTCTCTCTCCGTCGGATGCACTAGTTTTCTTTTAATGATAATTGTAATGCCACTTGTGGACTTGTTACTAGTGTCTTGAGATTGTAAGGCTCGTAGAAAGCTTCCTTAGTGCAGTGTGTTTGTTTCGTCCGTACGTTTCGGCAGTTCGTTGTGTTCTAGGCACTACTTGTTGGTGTGCGGTCCTCATGGTATTGTGGTACGGCATGGTTAAGCGAAGTTGAAGATTGCATTTTCACGATGACGCCCGTCTGTATTTTTATCGGATTAATTTAACTCAGTGTACCATAAGTTAACTATTTTGAAGGTGCGAAGAGAGCTTAACATTCTCAAATTAAATATGCTAATGAATCGGAGAAAGAAAGTAAATTGAACAATCAAGGCTACAGTTCAAAAGTGTGATGATTAAGAAACGTTTCCATCACCGTCGTTTTCCAGATAAACTGGTATATGTGTGAAGTGGAAAAAGTTAACCGTGCAACAACTTAAGATTTTTCCGTTTAGTGTTACAAAATTATAAGCGTATAATAAATGGTGTTTAAAGATGTCTTTTATCAGCCCAAGACCGCTCAGCGGTTGTAGCGCCACATAAGTATTCGTAAGAAAGTGAGTAAAGAGGTATTGCATTAAGTCCTGATTACAGTTAAATGCAATATCGTTAGTTGACAAACAATAACGTAAAACATTTAATTTAACTGTGTCATCCAAATGTTCAACGAACTTCTGTTAGGTGAATGAAAAATTAGTGATTATGTTACGATAGAACGTTATCAGTGAATATAATTTATTTGTTACTTTTCTACGATCAGAAATATAGATAGTATTTACCAATTTTTAACTATTAAAGAATCTCATGTTTCGGAAGAAATTATTTTCATATTTTAAATTTTTTTTATGATGTTATCTTGTGGAATAATTGAAGACATTTGACCAATGCGTGTATGTATATATGTGGGTAAAATTGAATGCTCCTGTAAAAGCGACGACGTGAGCGATGAATTTCATAAGAATAGAATCTATTTTTAGAGCACACTTACAAACCATTTAAAATATTGGTTCATTCGTCCTTGGCCCCTATTGAAACAACCGCGTAACACATTAGTCACACAATCTATTACCAGTTGGAACAAATGTACGCTGAGTTTGAAAAGATTTAAGAAATGAATTCACTCCAATGCTGATTAGTTTAAGACTAAAATATAGGAGGTTACAAAAGGTAAAGTATACCTCACATACTGCTATACGTTTGTTAAAGATGGTTTCAGATTTTAAAATATATTATTTGATGAGTATTAATTGCCACATACGAAATGGGTTTGAAATGGAACGATCTTTGAATCATTGTTTAACGTGGTTGTTAGAAGCAAAGTAATATCACGTCTGTCCCCAAAATTAATCAAAAAAAGAGAAGAAGTATTTGCTACATACGAAGCAAAGTTTTATGATATAATTTAGCATAAGAAAGGTCCAAAAGTTGGATGGTAGTTTTGTAATTTGATGTATTGGTTTTGTATGACCAGTTCATCCCTATCCTAAATAGTTAAGCATGCTGAAAACTTATGTTAAGTTTAGAAAAATCTTAGTAAAGAGAGCACAGACAAGACATTAGTGAAGATATTCAAATCAATCACACAAAACCACTATACCGTTAGAAATTAAATTTGGTACTTTTTTAAATGAATCCAATGAGTAGACTTTAAAGACTTAAGATGCAACGACTAAACTTTAAAGACTTACGAGTAAATGAAATAAATTCTTACATTTTAAAATTTATGGAGGTTTAAGCTATGCCGTTCTTTCTGATGTAAATAAATAAAAAATAATAAACGTTATGCTTCACCATCATCATCTTTGAATAATCGAGATCGGTGATTGAATAATACCAGGTGCTGCAAGAAGTGTTATAATGTCGAACCTGTAAAATGAGAAGTATCAGTGAATGTTTGTTGTTAAAAATCTTCTTCGATGGTCGCGACCATTAAATCTCTTTAATGTTCGCAAATCTTAAAAAGAATGCTCTGTACGATTATATGCTTATGATTATATACTATTTATTTTTAGTGATATCATTACGACAATTGTGAATTTGATGTATTTTAATTTTGATTATTCTACGGCTCTATACGGTTCTCACATAGTCTTTATATCAACAGGAAAGTTTCTCAAGTGGTTTTACATCTTCGAGTGTTTAGTGTGATTTCAATTCAAGTTTAATGTAAGTGAAGAATGCAGTTTTCGTTAGTATTTATTGTACGTGCTGATTTGTGTTATTAAATACAAAAGAACCGATATTTCTCACCGATGCTGTAATATCGGGTTGAACATCTTTTTGTCTAATGTGAGTAGAGTTCTAATCAGCTCACCAGATTTGAATACCAAAAATACGGCGATACATCGACCCGGTTTGTATCGTTCAGTGTCATTTAGCAGTGTCATTTAAAGTGTTCATTTGAAAGGCTGCGGTTTTTGCTGACGAGCATTTCAGTGGAATATATAAAAAATTACCGACAAAGTGTGGCAACGAATCAAATCGCCCCGGCCGCGAAGGGCCGTGGGCGGATATGTGATCCCGCGGACGGAAGGTCCTCGGGCTAGCATCAACGTCATGGAGGATACAATCATCGAAGTGGTGGACCGGGACAGTATCCAACAATCGCGAATGGCTTTACCACCTCGTTACCGCTTCCGCGATCTGTTGCTGGGAGATTTTGCTTTCAATGACGATGGTGAAAGGTAAATCTTACTTTTTAGTACTGCTTTGTAGTTTGTATTTTTCCTTCACCTTTCATAATATTTAATCGCCAAGCACGGAATTTGCCTCACTGAATTCTGCGACTGCTCGTATATTACGATGCCGGCATTTTTCGATTTAGAAAAACAAAACGGAGACAAATGGCTCATAAATTGCTCACAAATCTTCTTCTTCTTGGCGTAACGATGTCTTGGTCATGCCTGCCCGTTAAGGGCTTACGAGACTTGTTTCCCTGTTGTACGTGGATAGTCAGTCCTCTCGTACAGGGGAGGGTCCGGTTTCGGTTGGGATTCGAACCCACGCCGTCGAGGTGGTGAGCCCTCACAAATCTGTGACATTTAGATCGTTACATTATGGGATACGCAAGTTACACTAAAAGCTATTGCAGCCTCAGTAAGGATTTGAACAGATTTAGTAAAAGTCTCTTGAAAAGCACTTCAAGATTGTTGGGTGGTTCAAGAAAGGTGTATAAGTGGTTCATATAGCATGGAATCATGAGAAGAGTATTTGTACTTATTCTATCGAAATTTTTCTGGTTTATGGTAATAAAAAATACATGAAATTGAATGTGGGTTTATCTACTGCCAACTTGTGTACTGTTATTAGTTAATACTATTGGCTGTACCTGCTTCAATGGATTTTCTTTTGTAAGTTATCAGTACCACATGGTAAGAAAACATTTAGTACCGGACTTGGATATTGATTTGCCTACGAATCTAATACCTTTCCTAAATTTATATAACATGATTGATGGTAGTTTAAGATAATGTTTTTGATTTACTAACAGATAAATCTCCGTAAATATTAACTTGTAAACAAAAGCTTAACTTGAATTTAGAATGAAAACTCACCTTTTACATTACAAAACAGTAACATTATTCAGATTCGGTTAAAAATATTTCAACCCCATAATATTGCAATTTTCAATCATAACTCTGAAACGTTGTACAACGATCATTACAAGAAATTCACCAACCAAATTGGAATGACTTAAGTAAAAGGAAAAAAAAAGTAATGAGCATTGACATAAAAAACGAAATAAATAAAAAACGAATTCATTAATATCATTCAGTGAATATAAAATAGTTTTTTGGAATGAGCAGACAGAGCCAGCAAAAACTGATTTGATTTTCATAATGAGGAGACAAAATCAGAACAAACACTTTCCCTATGTCAACTTTTATCTTACATCAGCTTACACCAATGTTCAGGTTTTAGATGTTTTTTATAAACATAAAAAGGCTATAAAATAATCAATGGTAATGGTTTATTCAAACGTTTCTCTTACACTAATATATCGATTTGTTGCCTTTGCCAAGCAGCAGAAGACTACCTTGTTCTTGTTAAGTTACTTCACAAGTTAATGTAGGGCGCAACGAAAATCGATTGTGGGGAAAAAATGAAACCTGATTATTCGGGCACGTTCTAACAGCTAGAATGCCAGACCCATTAAAGCAAATTGTGGATGATTGGAGTATAGCATGGGTTGGCTGCTGTTTTTACTTAATACACGTTTACGGTAGATCGATAATCCTACGAATGAGAATTCAAGGAAGAGCGGTGAATTTTTGTAAGGAGTGTTTAGGTAGGGCTGTGTTGTTAGCGGAATGATTTCCTTAGCTGTTTCTGAGGTGACCACATACCCTATAGTTAATCTATGTATAGTTGCTGAAATCGTTCATTGAGCCTTCCGTGTTCTACCGTAACTGAGCAAATATAGCAAAACAACGAATTTTTGTACATGGAAAGATCTTGAACATCTATTTTATTTTAGGTAGTATCAATAAACGTTTTGGTGTTGATTGTTTATGGTCAATATGATTGATGTATTGTTTCTTTTGTTAGTAATTTGCTGAAAATAAATTTCTTTATCGATTTAAAAACAGCAAATAACTGAGCGTTTTCTTGGTTTTTTATCTTTGTTAATGTAATCACTGAATTGAAACTCATATCGCTGTTTTCTAGCTTATGAAATTTGTGGAATGCTTAATCCTGTGTACGCGTGTGGTTCGTTCCGGCCATTCTAGTGGACTTGCCAACATTAAACAATATTGTTCGATTTTATATGAAATGTTACGAACTAGCTTGACGCCCCGGCGTTGCTCGGTGAAGAAGGGATAAAGAAAGGAATTATGGTTTTAATTAATACTTGAGATACATGTTTGAATTTAATAGTTACAATTACGACATATTTAAAATGTTTGATATTTCATCAATTTCCCCGTGATATATAAACCTTAGTGTAACTATGGTCGATACACCTTGACATTTGTTTACATGCTTGTTTTGTTTGTGTTAGTAAAACTGAGTTTAAAATGTCTAATTTATATGCTTTTACAAAAAATAGTGATCAAACAAACCTTCAACAACATCTGCAGTACTTAAACTTAATGTGTGAAAAATTTCAGAATCGACGGTTCAGTATTGGTCGAGTTTTTAGTGTACACAGAACTCCATACAAGCTAAAATATGTAGTAGATGTATTTTATTGCCACTGGTTTTAACACCTTGTTGACGGGAGACGAAGATCTTCGTCTGTTTTTGACTCAACGTTGAGACGGACATGTACGTTGTACACATACCACCTTGTTGGCCCCGGTGACAGCAGCTAGTGTTGAGAAAAAAACGCCCGTCAACAAAGTGTTAACATTTTCTTAGTTGAGCAAAGCTCTTAATATTTTATTTGGAAGCATGTTTCAGACAAGACAGGTATAAATTAAACACCAACCGAGAACACGATATAAACAGTCTCGTTGAATTAAAAAAACTATCAATACTATCTATGAAAAATTAGGCATTGTTTATTTCAGGCTTATCAATTGGGTAAAGAGAATCCAAAGACAGATTATTTACTGGTACAAACGTTGTCTTCTTATCGGAGGTGTAGAGAATAGGGCTGGACCATTTATTTGTCATATAGCACTCTAATGATTTAATAAATGTCATTGTCTGGGTTGATAATATTGTTTTTTTGTTTCCGTCGACTGATAAGATAACACGATCGTTTGGCTACCTAACGGTTGACCAACCTGCATAATTAAATAAGCAATTGTGCAATTTAGGTGTACGGGTGGTGACTCTATTGCGTTCCAGTTTTTTCCAGTACACCCAGGTGAAGGTGATAATTATGTTGGCAGTTTGATTCACGATTTTGAAAAGTGTTTGGAATAATCCAGCTGGAATTTTGTGTGGTTTGAGTTTACTAACATAGATTTATATTAGGAATTTGTTCAATATCATCCACAACTTTGTATGATGGACCATATCGATGGCAGTTGCACATTTTCATCAAAGGTGATTTCCGAAGATAATCGTCATTGCTATCGGTATGTACATTTTCAAGCTATTTTGTGAATTGTAAGTATTGCTTTGGAGTAGACCAACGTGGTTGAAACTCGACTAACTGTATCATTATAGCATATGAAAAATTCCAAATATGATTGTGTCTCCCGGTAAAACGTATATGGCTAAATTCTTAAGTTGGGTAAGAGTAGAAACAACAGTCAAATTACTTTTATAGCTATTCTGCTAAACGTACCTTCATCTGTCTCACGGATAAACTGAGGAAGTCAACATGGAGCCGAATCACAAAAAAAAAACAATTATGGGATCACAGCTGTGTTCGATATTATAATACCAGCGGTTAGTGGGTGGTTCAACTTATACAATTGTTAAAGTGGAAGTCTAACGATGTCTTGTACAAACACAAGATAGAAGTTTTCAGATATATTACTAAATTCCTATATTATATTACAATATTATATATTATTCTGGAAAATTAATTTTGGCTTTATACAAACATATAAACTAAACAATTGTATGTGGAATTTGAGGTACTCTTCTTGTGTTACATGTTTCGTGTCACAAATGTGTGCTGCTATTATTTTGCTCACAGCTGTAGTTCTTGCGGATGGTAAATAGATTTGAGAGCATGAATAGATGAAATTAAATTTCATGAAATGTAATGATTTCCAGGTCCGTTTTCAAAGCCGATATAAAAAAGTCATAACACGCGATAGCGTCGAGCTAAAAGATAAATTGATTGGAAGAACAAACATCTGGAAAGTTGTTATAAACATGAGATCGAGCTTTATTTGGATTGCACATCAGCCGTACCGAAGCTTTTTATTCAATCTAACGAATTTCCATATAAAGCTAGAAGCTTTGTGAAGCGAATTCATGGGTTTGAAACATAAAAAATATATTTGCTCGGTATGAAACACCAATTTTCGTGAGTGAATGTGAGTCGAATATTCACTTACATTTTTCATCAGTACATGGAGGTGCGCGTGCCGTGGGAAAATAGTTGTAGAATATGTTTGTTCAGTGCTTGGGGGCGTCCAGTAATGATAAGGAGTTTTTAATCCTGTAATAACAGAAAGCTGTAACACATTATATCCCTTTTGAACATTTTGGATTTTAATAAATATAAAATGATTGTCCATTTAAAAATGTATTAATGTATAAGTGATTTCCATTGTATGAAAACTTGTTCAAAGACGGAATAGTGTTCAATCTGTGTTTTAAATCTAGAAACAATTTAAAAAATATGCAGTTTTTAATGTGCCAGGTATTTTGTGATCTGATTTAATGCAAAACATTCCAACCAACCATGGTTTTGGATTGTTTGGAATACCAATACCATATGTATGACCGCTCCCACAACTTGTGATTAAAGGAATAAAACTCCAAAGAGGCTTTAGTTTAAGACAAAGTTCACTCTCAAGCAGAATGAACTACACGTGAATTAGACTTTTAAAAAAATGTTTTGAGGCCTTGTTAGGTTCGCATACAAATACTACGTACGAGGTAACGTAAAGCGTGGAGGGTAGAAAATGCAGTATACTCTTAGAAAAACGAGCACGTGACCTGCTCGCGATGGCGTCTGAGCTATGAACTCGCGAGCGAAAGCATGCCGGGCAAGAGTGACATTCAACAGTGTTTGTTTACAGTAACTCGTTCAGGGTCATGGGCATCAAGAGGCTCTCAGTGAGTAGCTTGTTAATTTGTTATCACGTGAGGATGCGATTTATATGCTTTTTCCATAGTTAGACAATATGCCTTGAAACTGTAGAAAAATTAAAACAAAAGATTCATAACTAGTGTTGCACGCGGGATCATGAACAATTATCCTAGCTCAAAAGGAGAAATACTCTAGGATTCCCAATTGAGAACTCAATATCCGTGAACATCCCTTCTCCATGAACCAGCTGTGATGTGATCTGCTACAAGCGACAAGTATTTCTTTACTACGATTGTATTAGTGTGAAGTTATCCTTTCGAAAAGTTAGCTGGGCTCGAGGAAAAGCATAGGCTGTCCCGTGACCGTAGCATCGAACGGCTGTCAGTAGTACCCGGATTGTACTCCGTATAACGCGAAATTTTTACTGCAGTGCGAAGATAATTTAACAATTTTTCGAAACTTTTAGTGTTTCAAAGATAATCGGAGTCCTTTTTAGTTTGGTTTAATGCCGGTGAAAAATTGTGCTAGGAAACTAGAGCAACTAAACATGCTTTAAAGGAATAGAAGTCTTCGTTAGCATGACAATTTGATATAGAAAATATCAAATGGAGATTATGTAAATCTTGTTGCATTACAGCAACTTAATACACGTACAGTTCTAATCAAACAAAAATACGTACAGTTCTAATCAAACTCTACCACTGAGGCGATTCAAGAGTTTAGAATGAACAATTTTTTTGCGTAATATCGAAAGTGTAATAAATACAAGGACAGGACAGGTTTGCAATAAGCTCGAGGAGTAACTTGTTCGCTGCACTGGTTTGTTCCATCCTTTGTGACGCTAAGTGATCAACAACGTGAACAGAGTTTAGTGACGTTCAATAAAGTTATCTAGGAAAGTGATGCTAATAAGTTGGTTTCAATTTACCGGCTTCTTATGTCTCTATTAGATTTTTTGTCTAAACCGAAATCTGGATGTGTGCGGCCTCGTTTTGCGTTTTTGGTTGGAATTCAAACTCACCCTACCAATAGAGTTTTTAGCGCTCATTTACTATTGTATCAATTAATGTTTACGTGATGTAATGTAAACTGCTAATTTTAGCTGCTTTATTTATTAACAGTTTTGTCAGCCCTTGTACTATTTTGTTGGTTCCTGGAATTTTTTCTACAATAAATTATTCTAGCAAAAACTTGAGTAAAACTCCCTAGAAACTACACGGTGAAGATTGATTTTCGTTTCACGGTTCACCATGTGGCTGCACCATCATGTTGAGTTTTGTCGATATTGGGCATACAGGTATTGCTTATACTATATGTACCAAGGGCTCATCTGAAAAAAACACTGTAATTCTTTTCGTTATGTAGAATGCAGTGGGTTTGTAATAAAAAAAGGAGAGGAATGATTTTTGTTTTATATAACTCTAAATATACTTTCATTTTGACAATTTATGTAGAAGATATCTTTGATCTACATGCAAAAAATGTCTTATCACGAGCCATAAGCATTAAAATGATTCCGTATGTTAACCTTTTCAATATTCATATTTATGCAATTTCATCATTTTTTATTTTAAAAAATCAGAATGAATACTTTTGATGGTCATATATAATATAATAATATTTAAGTATTTTACTCTTGGGAGTCTTTTCTAATAAATCAGAAGGGTTTGAACAGCAAACAAATATTTATTGCATAACATTATGCAAATAAAATCAATTCATAATGAGTATTATATATTTGAGTATTCATTATGAGTGTATGATATGTTTATGGTTCTGCAGACCATTTTTGTGCATTTGTGTGTTGGAAATCGTTATAAAATTAATCTTATATAAAACATATAAAAACGCTTAAGTTAATACATAAATGAAAAAAAAATATTTGATGTATCATACTCGGAACACCTAATACAAAGTGTAATTATCTGTCTAGGGTGATATTTTTTGCTCAAGGTATTGAAAGCAATGGGGTAGCAGTGAGGACGTTACATATTGTTTCCAAACCAAATCCAACCTGATACCTATAATACGATTATGTGTTTAATGGCCACAGTTTAAGCTTAAGCAATAACACAAAACTGAGGGGTGAGGGTAACTAGTCGGAGATCGAACAAGAGCTTTAAGCAATACAGCAATCAGTAACATACTGGAGCTTTGTCGAGTTGGTGGCCAAAGATCGATTGTTTCGATAGCAGCTGTGCAAATATAAATCGTGAGTGGCGTTGGTTAACAATTATATACACTCTGTTAATTTACTGTGCATAACAGGCAAAAGTAATATGTAAATTAGTGGATAAACGTGTTTTAAAATAAAATCATATTATGTTGTTTTTTCCAAGCTTTCAGTATGTTATATTCAAACATAATGGAAACGACACTTCATTCCTAGCGGAGACTACTTTTGTGTTAATTCATAAGTGCGTCGTGTTGATACTCGTTACCAATGCTTCATACACAGCTACATCAGTGTTCAAAGAATAGTGGTTCGAATTTACAGCCAGCATAATGATCTAAAAGATGGTGTTTGGGTGCACAGCCCAAGTTGAAAGGGTTCTCTTCTGTTGCCCGAGTTATATGAAGAAAGTATATTTACAAGACCATCAGAGTGCAGCAGTGAATCAATAGAGGGTTGGGGAATCAATATGAGCAAATTCCATATTAGTTACAGTGCCCTGGGTATGTCTGAAGAAAGTTGTAACTCATTCAGCAATGCAAAAGCATTACGAGTTGTAAATTTTCCACCAGAAACGTTCGATGGCACATCTGTGGGAGGTTCACGCAGGGGATCGAAGTTTTTGCAGCGACCGCGTTCTATGTCCGCCTGGAGTGACATTAGCCGAAGCAGTATGCGGTTAGATGAGCGGTAAATATTTTGCTGATTTAATTATCAAATTGCTTCTATAATAATAATAAAAGTAATAATCATATCTTCAATCACTCGGTGAACTTTTTGGTTTCATATCAAGCTTATGTACCTTTTTACCATTGATACCCATCCGATTATAGTATTCTTTAATGAGCTTTGACGGTACTAAGAAAAAATGACTTGCATGTTTAATTTCAAATGTTTTATTCAAATAAGAATAAGCACCTAAGATTTCTTTTAAAGATTTATACAAAACAAAATAAACAACAACCAATTTCAATTGTTCATTGAGGACTCACCAAGCATTATGGGTTAAGCAAAGTTTTATTTTACTTGTAACTAGATGGTGTTTGCAAAGAATAGCCCAAAGAATTGAGCAATATAACTCACGGGTGTGAGGGGTTTTACCATTATTTTGCATCATTCCACAAAGGTTTTATAATAAAGCAGAATTTAACCGACATTGCACGTTTACGTTAACAAAGTTTGTTAACAATGTTATCGAAATGAAGCGTTGACGATTTCTGGTAATTTGGCTATGTTGATTAAATTTATCCATATCATATTCAGTTTCACGTTTTTTACTTCGACATTTAATTGTTTAATTAATCCAATTTTATTCTTTGTTTCATTACAGGTGAGTAATCAGATCGAAACTGCTGAATTTATTCTCATAACTGAGTACCATTTATTTTCATGAGCAGTGAGTATATTAATTTTAATTTAACCTTGCTTATAGTCGCATGCACATAATGGTATCTAAATATTAAACATAGTAAAACAATACGCAGATTAATCGCGCTTTAAGCTATTGTGTTACGCGGGGTCCAAACTACAGCGCGACATCGCCTGACAGGAGCTGAACTCCATATAAAAAAAAACCTTGCGCGATGTCTCGCGAATCGCACTAGGTTTTTTTTGCATGGAGTTCTGCGCCTGTCAGGCGACGTCGCGTTACGCGACGGTGCAGTCTGGAAAGCGTGTTAGAGGCATCAAGAGGCATCATACAATAATGAGTCAAAGTTAAACATTATGCGACATGAATTTAAATTACCTCCACTCTTCCTTTCTATGCTTAGTCTCTTGAACGGTTTGAAGTGCAGCTCACGCCTGCATCGTGTGCTGGAATCGAAAAAAAAAATCAGATAAATAGAGAAACACATCAACACTAGACTAAAGTTTCGTTGAAGTTGATTATGTAATTAGCATTGAGAAAGGAAACGTTGCCTGTTACTTGCGAGTTATTTGTAAGTGTTGAAGAGTGAAGGTATACCACGTCTTGTCAGTACGACCGTGGCACGGGTAGTTCGACGTGGCAGTGTGCTACTTTTACAATAAGTGAATGGCAGCGGTCAACCATATTTC
Organism: Anopheles ziemanni; assembly: GCF_943734765.1. Taxonomy (NCBI): domain Eukaryota; kingdom Metazoa; phylum Arthropoda; class Insecta; order Diptera; family Culicidae; genus Anopheles; species Anopheles ziemanni. Next base: position 94,776,468 of record NC_080705.1, read on the forward strand.
GGACACAAGGCTGAGGGTCTCAGACGATGTCGAGTACATCTTACGTTTATGAAAACCTTTATAATAGTTCTCTGTGTTTTTTTTCAACTTCTGAAATCCACCGGTGGCTTTTGACTTTCTGACTAATATGAGTTACGTGCATGCGCATTAGGAGGAAATTCTCTAAAGTGAACCTTATCATGTTTCAATAACAATTTCGACACTGGTTCATTTTCCTGATGGATGAACTAGTTCCAATGAATGTGTGTTTTCCTTGTGAGTATCATATTAGAAATGAAAGTTTAAACACGAAAGAATTTATAAAACAACATAGACCTACCAAAGAGGAAGGGTACATACACCTGTTGAACTTTTTCGTCAATAAATGGATTTGAGGAATATATGAAAAATGCTTTAGCAAGAACCCATCACTTGGTTGAGATTTGAGGCTATTCTATCGGGATTCTAGAGCTCAATCTCTAGATCGTTGATTAGTAGGGTTGGAAATACCTTATCTTGTTAAAATATATTATCCTAATAAAATGGACAAGTTACTTCTGATACATATACTCAAATGATAAAATTGACCACAGTTTTTTCAGTTGTGTACTCAGGAACCGAGTCAGACAGTTCACTTTTGGATATGGACAGCGAGCGAGATCAAACATAATTTTTCTAGTTAGATTTTGGGTATTCTTTGGAATTGCTTCATGATTGTAAATTTTCACCTTTGCTAAAGCTTTGGTAGAATATGTTTTCTTTTGAATTCGGAACAATCGGTCGGTCTGATCTTTCCGCTTGAAATGCTTACTATTCACTTGCAAAAGTGTGTATTTTTCACCGTGCAAATTATTTCTCTCGTGGTCCAAATTAACTAAAGGATTTACTCATTTGAGATCGATTTCAAATGTATTATAGGATCATGTGTGATCTGGATATAATGGATTACAAACTATAATAAAATATAATGGATTACAAAGCTATAATAAAACAATCAAGTCCAAGTTTGGTCTTTGTTATAGAAATATTTTGGGTAATGACATTTCTCGAGGGCCCCAATTATCCCACAGCTTAAAGCCCCTGCTCATTGATCAGCCTCTGTGTGTACTAGTAATCAAACAAACTACCCATCTGTTTAGTTTGGTACTGATGTCAGTTCTGATTCATCCAATTTCATTTTACAGCATCGTCTTATACTTTTTAAAACTAACTTTTGAAATTTATGAAAATATTTTGAGCCTTGGATAATATTATGGCAAAAGTAAGTCTTTTTTCCTCTCTAGTCTGGCCGGAGCAAAACCTAAGTAGGACTAATCGAAATATTTTTCGAGTTCATCACTGTCATCAAATAGACGAACAGCTGTGCAGTTTACATTAGACTTACGTTTTCGGGTTTCTTCATCTTCTTCATCAAATAAATTTGTGCACGTGTTAAATACCAATATTTTCCAGTGAAGGACGATTTTTTCATAATCATAACATGCTTCACTTGTTCTGTTTACAGTTTCCACGTATAACACGTGTGTTTACAATTTCCCTCAAAGTTAAGGCCAGTCCTGGGATGTGTATGAATTGAAAATGTGTGAGAAAGCAGTGGGAGCCAGAGTGTGAGAGATAGAGAGAGAGAGAGATAAAGAGAAAGCGAAAGAAAAATAGAGAGAGAGATAGAGTGCAAGCGAAAGGAGAGAGAGAAAGAGAGATAGCGAGAGAGAAGGGAAGTATAATTACAAAACAACGATGTAGTCTGGATAAACTAAAGTAACATTTTCCTTTGTCGTTCGTACCTGGTTTTCTCTTATCGATTTCTTTACATATTCTCACAGGTATTATAAATTCAATAGTAATCAACTTGATCGCTTGATCAAAACCAATACGCAAATCGAAGATCTTCTCATTAAGGCGAATCTTTAACGATTCTTTCATGCATTGAGATATCTTAGTGTAAACAATAACTGTTTTACGATGGATTTTCTTGGAAACCTCGACGCACCGCTATTAAATCTAGCGTCACGTCCGAATCTAGAGCCAGCCGGGACTATATTAATAATCAATCTTTGGATATAACCATTATTTTCGAAAAGAAATTGAATTTACGTTGATGTTGCGTGTGAATTTCCCTTTTCCATTTAATATTTAAGGTACAGCGAATATGTGTGTGATAATGTGGTACTCTCTCTCCTGTACATATTAACCATTTTCATTTCGTTTCCATACTCAAAAACCTAGAATAATAGCTTTGAAAGAGTCAACCTTTCTTATAAACCTTTTATATCTCTCAAGAAAAATGTTGGCGCGAATATAAAAAGCTTCGCTCGCTTCACACAACGTACTTCCAATATTGCAATGAAAATGGAAGAGCGCAGTCTCGTTCAGTTTTTTTTCTTCAAGTTCACCTCTCTGCTGTCCTTGGTAGGTCATAAGAGAGCCATTGAGAGTTTTTCACAAAAGCTCAAAATTCCTACAGAGCAACCGCGAGAAAATTGTACTGCGTCTGTTCGATGGAGAAAAGCGGTTGTTGCCGGTTCAGAGTGTTCATACGGCTTATATTATGTTCAGTTGAATTTCTAACGTCTTGGTACGAGACAATTTTCCCGTTACGGTGCGTGTGTTGTTCGGTGAAGGCGATGTGCGCGCTTTTCAGTTCTGGAAAAAAAATGATTTGATACTTACAGGATTACTGCAAATCTCTTTCCAATTTGTTGACGGCCTAATCAACCTTACTTGAAATCTGACAGTGTGGTAGTGAGTTTTCATAAAAGATCAAATTTTGGTGCGCTTTACAGAGTGAATGAGTTTCTTTTTTTTGTCGTACCGATTTGTACCCTCAAATGTATCTTCGCGAAAATCGAAGAACCTGAAAAGTAGTATTGGGATTTCATTAAAACTAACAAAAAGAGTGCCAAACCTGGTGCATTGTTGAACAAATTATCCTTTTGGTCCGTAGTCATCCGTGACTTTAGCGATGGCTAGTATTAAGTGAAGTGAATTGTGATGCATGGAAAGGTTTGAGTGAATTTGATTAGTTCATCGTTATTGCCGTGTTTAATATGATATTTCTCTTTTTACGCTTGGAACTATGCACCAGGAAACACAATGGAAACGAAACGAGGGATATTTTGAACGGGTCAAAGGAAAACTTTGTCTTACTCTGTATATTAAAAAAATATAGGAAATGAAATAACATTTTTTGCTCACCTTCATTTGTAGGAAAATCTATAGGAATAACAACAGTTTGGACATATCCACTGATATGTTTATATGAAATTGCTCTCAAACGCTTGTTTTATATTGGAAGGCTATACTCCTTTATTCATTTTTGTCACATGCTTGTGTTAGTTTTATGGTGTGTGTTATAATGTACGTTTTGGCTAACAATTAACTTTTGATATTTCTACAGCAACAAGCTTATTCAACTGCAGATATATTTGCGAAATATCTTATGATAAACCAGGTGATTTTAAGAGATATATACGTTAGTTTGATTTGGTATGATTGCCTCCGTTGGAACCATTCTTAATCGAATATGAACTTTATTAGAATGTAGATTTTATGTTACCTTTTTTGTTGTAAATTGAGATATTTGTGCTAGTACCATGAATAACACAAATGATTGGTTTCTATTTAAAAGCTGTAGATCTGTGAATTTCATACTCCTTGCTCGGAATTCTCCTCAGTTCCGGTGTGCTGTTGTTGGAGGAAGTGCCATTGCTGTAACATTGTGGGCAAGTTTGATGTGTATGTGTGGTTGGCTTCCGTTTGTGATTTAACTTTGCTCTATTTTCAACACTGTGAAATACTTTTTACTTTTTTCATTGTTTTTCGAATTGTGAGATTCGAAATTCGATTTGCTTGAAACCAAACAGATTTTGTCCTTGCTCAAGGTTTAGACATGACATAAGAAAGTAACGCTCCAAATTTATTGAGTTGTATTTAATTGAAACATTCAGTTACGTTATAAAAATTGGCATAAAAAATAAATAATTCTACGTGATTTGCACGTCTTATATACCTTTAAACGAATGGGTTGCAAGATATTGATATACTGCAAGATATTGATTCATTTGCGCATTGATTTTGTGTACATTTATCGATATCTGTGCCAGATTTGAAAATTTCAAATAAATAACAGTGATACTATGCAAAAAATACTTTAATAATTATGACTGCGGATGATTTTTCTCACTGACGCCTATAGCTTTATTATATGAGTGTCGATTTATCCTCCACGCAACATCTTTATTGTTTTATGTTATACACCATTTGTATTATAATACGAAGAATTCTTATAATTCTTATAATTTAATTCCATTCTTTGCATTCTTATAATTTAAAAACTGTATTCATATGGTGTATGAATGTATTACAAACATCATATAGTCAACACATTTCAACAACAACAAAATTCCTTAAAAAATAGTTAGCAAATAATATTGAACCAATAACAGACATGTTTCTATTGATCTGTGCAGGTTGTTTCGATGAAAAAAGCATTGAAAATGTCCGATAAAGCAATGGTAAAAGGTTATGCATAATCAAAAGCAGAATCCGAATAGCCGATGCCCGTAAGCGGCTTTGGAGAACTGTTCCATAAAGTATTTTTAGACGGATGAATACACCCTTTCAAAAGAATGAACGTGTGTTAGTTTACTAGAAAAGATTCCATTGTATGAAAGTGGAGGTGGAAATAAGGTTAAATAATCAATATCGTCAGCCCGAAAGCTTACAACCGTCTCAAATTCATGTTGTCGATTAAACGAAATGCGGAGATAAATCGTATACAACGTTAGCACATTGTTGACATCACGACAACGAGAAGCAAACAGTACAATTTGTAAAAACATATCTAGAGAAGAGAAAGACGTATTTTGAAACATATTAGTATATCATGCTTCTGGCCAAAACTTAATAGGTCGGAAAGTTTATGCAACGACGCTTTAATATTTTTCTCTGGGAACTCGTAAATGTTTGGTAAATGTAAATTTAAAAAGTTCAAATAAAGCAATCATTTATTATTTGTAACTTTCGTAACTATTCTAGTGTAATTGTTTTAAAAAGTTTTGAACAATTGAATCCGTGCATGGCTGTAACAGTTCGTGTTTAAATAAAATTTAAAATTTTGGGAGTTTTTTATCTTCAAAAGTGCGATGATAGTCTACTTTTCGATTTCCCGTATATGCGTCTGAAGACTTAAACTAGTTAAGTAATAGTTAACAATCAAAAATCAAATGGCAGTTAAAAACAGTTTACTTCTTGGTTCCTTCACCTATCAATCAACTCTCATTTGTTTGTTGAAATTAGTCAGTCAATGTTTGTTTACAGAGTTTTCCGACATTGCCAGAGAACATTCATTTGCGTCGTCCATGAAATATTATCCTCCGATCGCCTTGCTATCCTCCGTTCGGTAATGCGTAGCATGTATAAGAATGAGCGGATGTATGCTCTTTGCTTTACGTCTTCTGCTATACTCTCACTGCTAGCAACAGAAGAACTTAAAAATAACCACAAAAAACCATACATTGGAAGACCAGACAAACGGGGGTATCCATCAAATGTTTAGTTTGCCAATGGTTGATTTCCAATGTGATACCCACCGGCCTTGGAATATATTTGATTGTTTATTTATTCTTAGTATAAACAGGAATAAAAAATTTTTATAACTGTTCAAGAATAACGTTTTGTCTAGCAGGAAAATGTAAGAATTTTTTTTCCAACTAAAGTATCAAATGAATGCAAGAGCGAACCAACTGTCAACCATATTTACAACGTTGTTGCCTCAAAAAGTGCTAGAAAACTGCAGTCAAACGTTTCTCATCGAAAAAGTATGGTTATTACTGCGTTATCCCTCTGGTCACCAATGGCGAAATGGCGAAGTCACTGCACTGTCAAACGAGCATGACTTCCCGCTAGACAATTTCGAGCAAATCGTCCTAAAAAACGTCCTCCGTGACACAAACATCGAGCACTTTTGTATGGTGAGTAGGACAAGTAGGACGATTGCTCGAAAAACGTCCTCCTTTTGTTTCATCCCCATACAAAAAAGGAGGACGTTTGTTCGCGCGTAGAACGTTTTGAGAACGATATTTCGAGCTGCCTAGCGGGTTCCCGCCTGGCGATTTCGAGCAATCGCCCTAAAGTGAAACAAACATCGAGCAATTTTGTATGGGAAGTAGACGAAGTAGGACGACTCCTCGAAAACATCCTGCATTTGTTTCACCTCCATACAAGAAAGTAGGACGCTTGTTCCGTGAGTAGGACGTTTTTAGCACGATATTTCGAGCTGCCTAGCGGGTGTCGAGTGAAAGTGGGTCCGTTGGAAGAAATGAGCTAGCTCATATCACTGAGCGGTCATTGTGTGGAATTTCCAGTCTATGGCGTGTTTAATCCCATTGATTTCAAGCAAATCATTCTAAAAAATGTCCTACGTGAAACAAACATCGAGCAGTTTTGTATGGTGAGTTGGACAATTGCTCGAAAAGTAGGATGACTGCTCGAAAACGTTCTACACTTGTTTCACCGCCATACAAAAAATAGAATGTTTGTTCGCCGTAGGACGTTTTAAGGATGATATTTCGCGCTGCCTAGCGGGACTTGATTTGAAAGTGATTCATGTCTTGTGTTTTTACATCTAAACACAGACATTCATTTTTTATTTTGCTTTGCAAGAGAGCTAAACGTGGTAAGGATCATTGAGGCATGGTTGAGGTTTATCAGTTTAATAGAACCGTTCATTCACAGAGGAAGTAAGAAGACTAGAGTTGTGTAAATCTGATTCAGATTCATGAATCTTAATGAATCTCTGCCTATGATAAAATCGGGGAGATTCGTGACAGATCCATGAAAGATACATGAAGCTTCTTTTAGATTTCGAAAGATTCATTAAGCTTTGAAGATTCGAATCCGCTAAGATTCATGAATCCATCGGAATGAATCTTAGGGGAAAGATTCATATGAATGAATCTCACCAAAAGATTGATTAAGCACAACACTAAACAAAACACAGTTTTACATCAAATGTCATAAATACAGTCAGTATCCGACTTACGCGGATAATGGGGACCACAGAAATCCGCGTATCTCGAATATTGCTTGACACATAGTTTATACTAGGAGTTAAGAGATCGAGCTTTTGTGTACATGTATCATAGGATATTCAAATTTTTTCTTTGTCCATTAATATGGATGCAATGCAAGCGTATTCAAACAACATAAATTGCAACAAACGAAATAAAATAATTATGCAAATGCATAATTTACATATTTATTCGTATGGTTGTACATCCCAGGAATTTAAATCGATGTAATAAACCCAATCTACTGTCAAATTTTGAAAACCGCGTATCTCCGAATCCGCGTAAGTCGAGAACCGCGTAACTCGAGAACAGACTGTAATGTGAAATAAGTTATTTCTATAAAAAATATTGGTCACCTGTAATAAACACACAGTGCAACATCACTAGTCATATTGCAAAGATTCTAAGATGCATAGTTTTAACCTTGTTGAAGTATAATCTGACTTCACTTGCCGTATCGACATGAGGGGCAACGGTAAAATCAATGTTCTCACAATCTCTATCATTTCCCAGGCTTTGATTAATGATAGCCTGCTAGGAAAGAGGGCATAGTCAAGTTAACGGTTCATCTTAAAGCAATTGTTTGACTGTTTTCTTCATCTTATAATCGTTAGTAACCTTTTCCGTGTTTGTATTGCGTTTTTTTCAGAAAAATATCAGAAACGTTTTCCGTGTTTGTATTGCGTTTTGTCGGAAAAATATTTCGATTTTAGAATGTGAATAGACCTAATTAAAGCGTACCATCAGTTTTCAATAATTTCTGTCCATTAACTAGACTTTTTGCCTTTGTGTTCGTCCTCTTGTACAACGGAGGGCCATTCTCGGCTGGGATACGAACCCACGCAGTTCAGGAAGTGCCGGTTTAACCGCTCGGTTCTCTTTGCCCCTAAAACTGAAAACTAGTTTTACTGAACTGAAAATTAATACTAGTTTCTTTTCAATTATAGTAAGTTCGATCTAATAATAATCAATCGTTCAATCCTATCTACAACGCAAACAATAATAAAATAAAACGTATTTTAACATACCGTAGAATAAATTATGTGTACATATTGAATGGTTCCATTCGGGGGTATATCATGAGTTTAATATGTTATTATATCGTTTATTATCATGTAACATTCTCTTTTACAGGACCAAAACTTGATAGATTTTAGAAGACAATTTTAGAAACGTTTTACCATAGTGTCTATTTACTACAAAATACGTATAAACATTATATTTCAACCTATTTGTGAAGGATTCCGAGAGATTCCTCTTGTAGAACTAGAGATAATGTTCTGTGCTGCGAAATGATAGGCACTATTAGATCCTGATCCTGATGCCTTGTTTTAAAAACTAAGTGAACCTACAACAACTAGCAACTAGTGTCAATTAAAAAAATTGAAGCGCCTACTCTAGTGTTTGATATATATTACACTAACTAACTTAATAATATTACGGGGAAAAGTTTGTGAAGTGGAACATAAATTTGTGAGGATAGCAGTGTAATCGAGTGAGCATCATTTTACGGTTATCATCAATCTGAGTTAGTTAATTTCAACAAAAGTAAGCTATCAGGTATCACCAAATTATAACAAAAAAAGGTCATACTGCCTTTCGTTTAATAAAATTTTTCGTTTGAATAGTTTTTTTTGTAGATGTTTCATGAATAGTTTGGTTTCAGTGTTTTTATCATAATGTTATACATAACATAAATAGAAACACCTCTCTGTCTACCACACCTCCTTGTGTCAAATGATGCGTGCTTTTAATTGTGTATGTGCATTTAGGTGTTGTGTATTTCGATACCATGAATTCGTTACGTGATTTTAATGTGAACGTGCTGAAATAATTGAAATTATGTTAAAAAGTGGTAAGCTGCTGACAAAAATGTTTTAAGTTCTAACTGAAAATGAATTTAGCCTGCATGATAATGAATATATGTCATTGGCATACTTTTTCAGAAAAGTGTGAACGGGTATTTGTTCCTACAGCTAGCATTTTACCAAAAATAAAGAATGATATGATTGAAATTTAATTAACTCTCTAATTGACAATTTGTTATTAACAATAGAACCATGCAATAGTTCATCAGAAAAGTGTTTCCAATTTTTGACGAATGGTTGTCAAACCCATCTCGTCTGTTGTAAGTGTTTCTCGTACCTTCTATAGCTTCTTTCTTCTGTTACTTTGCGTGTAATATCACTGCTATTTTTATCTATAAAGATTACTTTATTTATTTAAATAAATTTTATTTTCGTTATAGGTTTAAAATAGTCAAATAATGTATGCCCAGGTTATAAATTGCCTTTTTTGCCTAGTGAATCAGCCAAAATTGAATTATAAAACTAATCTCATACTCATATAATCTATGTGGCCTACGCTGGATACTTCGATGAATTATTTTAGAAAGGAACAGTTTTTTAATCGTTTATTTATTTTTGCTGTATTTAGTCAACTCGATTTTGAATATTTGTTTAGAATTTTCAAAATTTTACTACTATAAGTTTGCCTGAAAACATTGAATTCACGTACTGTAAGAATTCTTATAGTTTTCTTTTATTTTGAGCGCTGCGCTGACTATCCTCGTATGCAATGAGAATCAGTCGCGTAGTGGGCAAGACCAACATTCGTTACCTGGACAGAAATCAAAGTAAAACCGTTTTTAACTACTAAACATGGACAGATTAAATTGAATTCGGATGTTTAAAATTCTAGAGCATCCTTAAAGGAAGGGGTTTTTAAATAAAAATAATGACGAATTATCCCTAGGATAGACCTGGTTTTGAAACCACGTCTTTTTCCCGCAAAATATCAGAGTAGTTAGCTAGTTTTCTACACCAACAAAACTATAAGTAACCAATTAATTTATCATGAACCGAAATATGCAGCACTTTAAAAACCCATCAAAACTAGCATCCCGTTCATGTAAGACATGGTTTAACTATCATTGCACTTGTCATGGAATTATTTCACTGTTAGAGAAAAAATCTGAATGTGTTATTTTAATAATGACCTTGGTTTTCTTGGATATATTCTAAGATAGATGTTAGCAAAGAATGTGCTAAAAAAAATACTACATTCTGAATGTCGTTTGGAATTGCTGCAATTATGGTTTACTGACTATTTTTTACCATCTGTTCAGTACTAAACGCTTCGATCCGTTGACAGATCTTTCGAGCCCTTTCGACTGTAATAAATGCTGGATATTGTTTGGCTAATTAAATGTATTATTATATTCATACGCGTGTTCTACGAGGAAACACTTTGGTGCATATATAATTGTACAATTAATCATTTCTTTAGTACTAAAGCATTAGTCAATTACACTAAAGCAGAAATTCGTTCCTTGCCAAGAACACTATAAACAAACAGTTTTTTTCTTCTTCGAGCGAAAAGGTGTTGTAAATGCATGCAGTAGCAAGAGTGTGTATTTCGCAACCATTTGCATATAAAACGAGCCACTTGTCATGGTTTTTCACTCAAAGAACATATGCCTTCCACGACTGCTCCTTAATTGGAGGCACTCTTTTGCCTTCAATCAGTCTGCATACTCTTGTTTATAAGTGGTCGCGGCAGTCGTTCTTTTAAACATCATCTGAGTACACTAAACAATGGTATGAAACCGTGCACATACTCCGTTAAGACATTTCCAAATAGCCTCGGTTAATAACGAATAGAAGAGTCCAACTGGCATTAACTATTGACATTTTAAACTTAAAAATTTGTGAATCAGTTTTTTAAACATAGGTTCACTTCTCTCTATTCTAGCTGGATAGAGGCAAATTTCGTTAAATTAAAGTTAATAAACTGAAAACACCTCAAGCGAATGTAACCTGATTAAACAAATATGGTAAAAGTTTCCTGCATTAAAAAACTTATCCTATTGAGGCTTACCTAATTTGGCATTTATTAGATTTGCTTGGAACATACCATTCAACATATAAAACTAATATCTTGAAGCTGATTTTCATGGAACATAAGTGTAAAATACTTATGACTTGTTGTTAAAACCTTGTTTAACTATACGAATAAGAATATACCAGTTAGGTATAAATAGTAACTGGGTAATTTAAAAATGTTTTGTTGGTTGTATGTCAATTATACGTCGAGCAATGTATATTACCATTTATCAACTGACCTTTTAAAATTTAGCTTTCTTTGTTATGGATTTATGATTTCGCGTTTGAAAGAAATTAGACATTTATTATTTCTTCACGATACAAATCAAGTATACTGACACATAATTGTTTATTTTTTATTAAGCACATAAAAGCAGATTCGTTAAGCACGTTTTAACTTTTACCTTTCTTTCTCTGGGATACATACTCAAAGATTTTCCATTTTGTTTCATGCGTTGGTATCATCTATGCCTTGAGCTTTTATTACATCTTCTACTATATGCTTGCTTTTTTGAGTCAAGGATTTCGCATCCATCCTGCTTGGTTTTTGTACTGGTTTGGCTCTTGCCTGTCACTATAAATTGAGATCCTCCCTTTTATACTAAGCAGATCATTTATTTGTGTATGAGTATTAAGTGCTTGTATCTCTAATTTGAATCATGATTCAACTATTCGAATATGGAATATATGCTTCCAGTAGAAAATCAAACTAGATGTTCTAAAATCATCAAATTATCTAATCATTATTATTTTTCTTCATTTTATGTTAATGATAATTAATTTGTGAATACTGTCAATTATACGCACTGTTCTACGGTACCTAACATGTTCATGGACGGACGAAAAATCGTGATTTATGTAATTATTTCGGTGGAAACGAAAGAGCAGTATGTCGCTATTCTTCTTCCGGTTGCACAATCTTCAACGCGAAGAGGCTAACAAAAAGCGTAAAAGGCAACAACAACAACAACAACAACAACAGCAACGTCAACGGCAGCGACGAGGTGCAAAAGTCTTCCGAGGTGTTTCCTGCAATTCTGGCGTTAGTCATCTTACACTTGGGCCATCGCGACTGTTCGAGAAGACACCCATGAGCCCATCGGACAGTCTCGATGAGATCGCACTGCAGATCCCAAGGTATTTTAAAGTTCTTAGGATTAATTTTGTTTCATTTAAGCGTTTTATCCGACATAGGAATCAAATTTGCAATTAGAGTTAATTGTGTGCGTTGATTGAGGGGTCCGCGACAGTCGAGCGGTAGCGCCGGTTAGAAAATCGGCCCATTAGCGCCGGGGCTCACCACCTCGACGGCGTGGGTTCGAATCCCAACCGAGACCGGACCCTCCCCTGTACGAGAGGACTGACTATACACGTTTAACAGGGAAACAAGTCTTGTAAGCCCTTAACGGGCAGGCATGACCAAGAGGTCGTTACGCCAAGAAGAAGAAGAAGTGTGCGTTGACGTCATGAATTCAAATTCCACAGACCGGAAAAGTGGGTTTAATACCGAAGTGTGCAAACATTTAGCTTAGTACATCAGTTATCAGAATGGGAAAAATAATTATGAAAAATGTGCAACAGAGGAAAAATCTAATGAAAACAAGGAAATAAAAGGAAAAGACTACATCGAATGTATAATGTACAAGAAAAATTACTTTGGTACGGTATTTTTCACTATAAGCTATTGTGCTGCATCGTTATAAAACACCAATTCCTATTTTTATAAAACCCGGGAGAACACTTTTAATAACTGAATGCAACGATTGCCAGATAAAAATCACCGATTCAAATTGTTCTAACACATGAGAAACCATACTTATTTATGTTGGGGACATCCAAGAGATACGAATATTCTTCCGATAGAAATGAGATAATCCATATTTTTTGCATGAGCATATGTAAATACATCGTGGGTCCGTCTCATACAGCTGCAATATTTACCCCAATGATGGTACTGAATCCTTTGAGAAATGCTCAACTGCACTCTACTAAATCTGTGGATGTGATGTGAATCTGATGTGCATTTTGTACGTCACTCAGTTTCCAGTTTCAATAATTCACTTAGCCGTACAAAACAGAAGATACATAAAACTACGATGCACACCAGAGATTTGGTTGCATTGTTAGTAAGAGGACCCTGAACAAAAACTGGTGGATTTACAAGGGTAATGATTTGGTTTGGCATTAGGTAAAAAAGTGTCAAAGCTGAGCAAAAAGGGAAAATACTGTGGAGGAGGAGGAGGAGGAGGAGGAGGAAGAGGAAGAGGAGGAGGAGGAGGAGGTGGAGGAGGAGGAGGAGGAGGAGGAGGAGGAGGAGGAGATCCTCCAATGTTGAAAATTTTGTAATTCGAGTTTTTCATGTATAGAAAATTGTACCTGCCGGTTAGTATTAGGAGAAAATAACGTTCTCTTCCAGTGGCTCATCTCTTTTCAAATTCTGCACTATACTTTTCATTGTTATTGTATCGGGGTTTCTCTTTACCGCTCTACATTTCTTTCTTTTGGAATGTATCCTACTCTGATTTTCTCAAGCATCATGTCCATGTTTCTATTTTCACTCATTTTGACTTCTCACTCTCAAACTCTCTCTTTGCTTTCTCCAAGAATCAGCTGTTTCTAATAAAACACAATTGTTCATGCTCCATAGCCGGGCATGCGGGTAAAGCACCATGCGTCTCCACTGAGATGTGTGGCGTAGTACAGTTTTGCACCCATGGAAACCATTATTATACTCCACGACGCAATATAACCTGAAGTTACACAGCAAACTGCTTTTCTACGGAATAGCTTTGCGTGAAGTTACTTTGATAATAGGCCAGTCAATGACGGACGGATGTGATGAAGCGTACTACAGTATTCGTTGTGAGCATATGTCTCTTCTCTTCAATCATCCTAGTTATCGGGGTGCCCGGAGTATACGTGTCGATAGGTCATGAAACTGTCTCGTTCTACTGCATGATACGGTGCTGTATTTTTCAGTTGTTAAACGACCTTTACCGCGTTAACATCACTGACTACTTTAACACGTGCACTTATTGGTGAAGCTAGATGCGTTTCCTTTTTTTGTTGAAAACCACAATCACCTGTACGTTAAAGTGTATGTGAATATAAAATTTGACGGGTCACATACATGTGTGTGCGAGGATAGTATATCCTATGGCCTTGGTAGCTGAGATATATTGAATCACACACTGTTCAGAATACAGGTCATCGTTTTAGTTACAACTGAAATTTCAATAATTTTATTGCAGCAATAAGTATATTAGTGCTAGAATACGGAAGCCGTCCAAATTGAGGTATTGTAGGAGTTGGATGTATACGGTTTGAACTTATTAGCTTGAGCATTCTTCGACTTTTAACAGTTAATAAGAAGCTGTATAGGATCAACCTTAAAACAATAAGCTGTTGAAATGCAATACATGTTTTAGTGATATTATGCACACTTATGTTATTAGTGATATGTTTTAGTGATATAGAGTGTGATTTTGAAGTGTTCACAATCGGTTTAAATAATTGTGTGCAGAGCGCTAAGCAATTGTTAAACAATGTTTTAAGAAGAAAAAACTGGGTTAAATTTGAAATACAAAAAGGGTTTCAATGCGTTTGTTCATCGTGATTGTGATGATTGAAATCAACACAGAGCTCTTATTAGAACGTGAACTCTAATTCTTTTATTTTATCACACGCGGTCATAGTTGACGCGTTTTTAAATTGTCCCTTATGAGAGGGATGGATGTCAGTGAATATCGATTTTCTGCTAAGATATCGATAATGAAACTGATAAGTTACTGTGCAAATAGATTGTGTTTGAAGCTCTAGCAAAAGGTTTTTCCATATATCACATATATCACATGATAAAAAGTTGGCTGAAGTTGTTGGCTTTTTGAGGTGTACCTCGTTAGGTGTTTGTGTTTTAATTAAAATAATTCTACTTTCTAGTGATACAAGCAGGTCTAGTTACTGCATAAATTATACCTGTATTAAATTTAACTTAAGAAGTGGACCGGAATAGTTAACAAAATAAGTGATTTGCTGAAAAATGTTGGAAAGAAGATTAAGAAGTGTTGTTTAAATTCAGTTTATTGTTAATGGTATAATATTTGAAAAGAAACGGAAGATCCGAATAATCTAGATGCCTACTGCAAAGGGTAATTCTTCTACATTTCACTGTCCGGGAGAATTTATTATGGCAGCAACCAGTCGCTACTCATCCTACAACTGCTTGACCTCATGGGATTCTTACGATAAAATACCAAGGTGTGTGCTATATGGAATATTTTATCTAACTGTCTCACTTACCCATCATGCACGCAATTATATACAGGTGCCATTCTTACCATGAGTGAATTTGAAAAACCAAAATTATTATGGTTGTAAAAAAATACAAGACGGCTATGTTTGGTGAGTATACACGTATTTTATATATCTGGAAAGAGTGATTTTGATTATGAAATAATCCTCTGTCGAATGTGGGAAACAAATAAAAAAGAGAAAAAATAGTTCGACAACTTATAAAAGCTTTGACCATATTACTTGTGTGGTAGCACAAATTCAGAAGACATAATTATTTATTGTGGATGTAAAGGTGAAGTTTTTTGCGTGAACTGTTCCCTCATGTTGAAATATCAATAGACATACATGACTCTACAGAACCGTAGAAGCTGAAATCTAGACCATGGTAGCTGTAATGGTAGTACAACACAACATTATTGAACTATAAAAATTACAAAGTAAAAATATGCGAATACAAATGTGCTTTATATCTTCATAGATATCTCGTTTTGGGTGGGTGTATGGATTAAATCGAGAGAGCGCAACAAATAAACAAAAAATAAAACTTAACAAAAGGGAGGGAGGGGCGGGGGGGGCTGGCATGACCAACAAGGTTGTTACGGCAAGAAGAAGAAGAAGAAGAAGAAGAATGTTATTATTCTTTCTTTTTTGGCTACAGGAATCTTAAAAGTCCATGTAGCAACTTTGCTTACTTGGTTTTACAAAGTTACAAACTGCTAAACAGAATCGATCAAGCCTTAAATAATTTTCACGGCCAATTCTTCCTCGTTATCATGTTTTTGCTGCTAAAACTATTGTTTGATGGTGTTACTTTGTATTTCAGACACTCATAAACCTAATCTTTATCCTTATAACATTCCATCGTTCTTACTCACATACGTGTTAAAAAACACTTAAATTTAAAGGAAGATTATTTATTTTTTTAAATTTAAATTATTTGGAGTCTGCTATTGATGTCACCAGTTTGCCTGTAGGTTCACGATGCATAATTATAGGTTCAGTGAATAACAGAAAAACTACAAAATACTATGCAGCTCTCATAAATATAGTTTTATGCGGCTAATTTGCCCATGCGTAGGGAGTAGAATATTTGCTGAATGAGGTAACGAATGAAATATTATTTGTAAAATCATTTAAACAATGGTATAAATAAAGATAATGATAATAAAGTAGAAATCGATAAACGCAGCAGAAAACCAGGTACATTGAACGATAAGAGTGGTAGACAGCACCTGTAGCTTAAGAAACTGCCGTGTATTTGAAATGAAAAGCTCAAAATATTAGTACTACAAGATTAATTTGATTAGAATTTCTATTTAATTGGAAAATTGTGCTCTTTTTATTTCTTTCCAGAGTTCGAGTGGAATATTATGTAAATGAAAATACCTTCAAAGAGAGGCTGCAGCTATATTTTATAAAAAATCAAAGATCAAGTGAGTAACCAAATTTATCATCGTCATAAAAGTGTACATTAGACTTCATTATACTGTTCACTTAACTTCATTATGTCATTATTTTTACAATGAGACAATTTGCTTAATATAGTCAGCTCTTTAATCTCAGTGTTCGAAACAATAATCAATTATTTACAAAATATGTAACGCAGCTAGCTTACCTAGAAAGTGGATAGTAAAAGCAATCATTCTACGCTGCATTACACCAATGTAGGGTTTGTTTTGCTTTTCAGTTGTTCCAGAACAAAATTAATGTAAACAGCACGTTTACTCTTTTAATATTTATTTACTTTTTCTCTTCATGCTCTGGCAGGTTTAAGAATTCGTATTGCTAATTTATTCTTTAAATTGCTGACCTGTGTCCTATATATATTCCGGGTAGTTACGGATCTCAATCCAACGTTCGCAACTTGGTAAGTTTTGCATAGACCTTTAATCGTAATTGCAATAAACATCTTAAACAATTAATTTTTCTTATTTTTTTCAGCTACGGCTGTAAGGTCGGTAATAAGACAGAATTTATATGGTCAGCGACGCGAACCGAGGAAGCATTTCAGGAGGATCCCATCATCAATTGGGATGCCATCTTATGGGTGAATCGACCAACTGAGTTGTGGGCAGTACAGTTAGTGTTGGCACTGATATCGCTTACCGAAGCACTGCTGATGGCGTACCTAGGATATAAGGTGAATGTGTTTAACAATCGTTTACATTAGATAAAACTGATACGAAACAATTGCATTTTGTAGTTATATACTCATAAGTCATAAGTGAAGAACCTAGCTGAATTGTCATATCTTGAAGCATTGACACTTATCATCCCGTTATCGGATGAAATTTCATTTCAAATTTCATTGGTTTTGATTGTAATATCTCCTGTAATATAGTATTTCAGTATTCTCTGCATAAAAAAATATAAAAAGAATTTGCTACGACGGTCAATCTAATCATCACGCTTTTTTCTAATTTTCAAGCCTTTGTTATAATAGCCAATCAGTACATCTTGCAATTTTTTAAATGTGCGCTAAGGCATTTTTTTGTGACATGGCCTGGAACATGGTATCATTGCTCGCATATCAAGACATTGCCAAAAATAGTCGAGAAACTGCAAAAAAAGTGAAAAATGTATTTATTAAATGGAAGGTGTATAAGATTGCTTAAACGACTTACATCAAATGTTGTTCCTTCACATAATTGGTCGATTGGTTCCTTTTCATGGAGTGTAATTTTATGCTTTATCTTTTTTTCAGGGCAATATATGGCAGCAAATTTTATCATTTCATTTTATTCTAGAACTTGTCACAACGATACCATTTGCGGTTACGGTAAGATTAACATTTTATATCCTTTTGTTATCAAAAGCTCTATATTATACTTATTCAAAAATCGTGCACACATTTTATGATACACGAACTTACCACCAAATTTTGTATTGTAATTAATTGCTTTCTGTATAATATTTTTTTATTGAACATACAACGAAAGATAATGATATTTCATATCCGAATTTACATATCATGTTTCAATTTAAAACCAATAACTAATGTAATCTTTGTTTTTCTTATCTCTTTTACCCTCCAAAATTGAATTGTGCCCTTTGCTGCATAATAGATTTTATGGCCCCCGTTCAGGAATTTGTTTATTCCAGTCTTTCTCAACTGCTGGTTAGCGAAACGTTCACTCGAAAATATGTTTGTGAGTATATTTATACTATCACTGGAAATCGTAATTTTGGTTAAAGTATTTCCCGAGAAGTTTTCTTTATACTGGTTTCCTCACAGTACATTAAGCATCGAATATAAATAATCAATCAAACTTGTACTCTAGCGAAAAACTTGCTTCACTAGAATCCATAAATATATTTTCATCTTATCAAATTGACTGCATTTAACAATGTTTTCCTTAAAGGGGTGGGGTAATAATTATTAGTATAACTTTAACTAATAACTATTATAATAAGTATAATTTTATAACTATTAGTAAGGATAATTGCTTATCAAACGATGTCATGTTTCTATCACTGTTACTAGAATAATGTAATTGTTCATCAAAGTAATTGTTTTGAAAATTTAAATTGACTCCGCTAAAAAAATCGTTAAACAACTAATCCTGTATATCACACTATTATTACGAAACATCTGTATTATTGAATTTATTCAGGATATTCCTTCTCAGCCTGATCAAATACCAAACATAACAATTTGTCTTTAAATACTGTGCCTTAAATCTGCATTCTGCAAACTGCCACTGAAATGCATAATTAGAGTACATTTGACTCTCTTGCCTTTGGTGAAACTTTAAAATCCTATGGCATATATTTAAATCATATGGTACCACATTTAAAGATTCATTCTTGCTGTGCTGTCGCTCCCTGCTCGTTATTGCGTTCCTCAGTAAAAAATCAAAAGGATTCAGATTTATTTGTCAACAGAGGTATTTGCCATAGAATGTGTTCATAATAATACATTGGATGGAACAGATATGAAAGTATGCCGAAACTAGATTAACCCGACGCTTGCGGACATAAACTTAACTCTTCTTATGTCTTGACAACAAGAAATATTTTGGATATATAATTATAAGAGCTTTTTTGTACTTCCCAGAATGATCTGCATCGCGCAATGCAAAAGTCGCAATCGGCATTGTCGCAACAACTCACGATACTTTCAGCAACACTTCTTTGTTTAGTGTTTACGAGGTAAGTTGGAAAAAGTTGTCTTGTAACCGGTTATGATTCAACTAGAGGAATCCATATACAAATTTTTACTTCTGAATAAGATTAATTAAGATTAATTAACAATTTACCTCTGCTAAGATAGCGTAAACCATGCTTAAACTAGATTAAGCCAAATATGATCATCTCACATTTAATATCAGTAGAATAAAAATATTAAGTTCTTGAATTTTTAGCCATTAAATTGTCAGATTACTTTTACGTGACTATCTTGTCTTCACAGCGTTTGTGGTATACAGCATTTTCAACGGGCAGGACATCGCCATCTAAATTTGTTCCAGAGTACCTATTATGTGGTAGTAACTTTTTCTACTGTAGGCTATGGTGATTTTGTACCCGACATATGGCCTTCTCAGCTCTTCATGGTCATCATGATATGCGTGGCATTAATCGTACTTCCGACGCAGGTTAGTGTAAAGTTGTGTTTTTAAGAATGTCCCAGGGTGTGGCTGATTTATGTCATGTTCAATGGGTCATAATTCATTGATAAATATACGTATTAAAATATTGCCTTTTGGGCGCATATATTTTAAAACAAGTTTCGTCCAACAAATATTTACCATATGATTGATTTTGTTTTGCGTCAACCTTACTACTTCTCTGGTACAGTTTGAGCAGTTGGCTTTCACTTGGATGGAACGACAAAAGTTGGGCGGTAGCTACTCATCCCATAGAGCGCAAAGCGAAAAGCACGTTGTGGTTTGTTCGACAACGCTTCACGCCGACACTATCATGGATTTCTTGAACGAGTTTTATGCACATCCGCTCTTACAGGATTATTACGTCGTTTTACTCAGTCCAATGGAGCTCGACACAACTATGAGAATGATCCTTCAGGTACCAATCTGGGCTCAACGCGTCATCTACATACAGGTATAAAAGGAAATGCAGCATTACTAGCCGATTTAACGATTATAATTTTGAAATGGATGTCAGATGAGGTTGGCTTTACTTATTCACTTAAGAATTATTCACAATATAGAGCGAGAGGGAAATTGGTACTAGTTATCTTGTTATTTTGTTATCAAAACATTACGTTATGCTCACGATATCCTATAAAAATATGTTGCAAATCATCCACCATGAGTGGAATAATTTTTAATAGCTATATTTTTATTATATTACATCACTTGTTAGGAATCGTTTTCTTTTTATTTATTATTTATTTTATTACAATTATTTCTTCTTTAGTTTATAGCACTCTTTTAGTCAAGCAAACTTATTCTTCTATATGAATTTTACGTAGGGCTCATGTCTCAAAGATGGTGACCTAGCCCGGGCCCGTATGGCTGAAGCAGAGGCATGCTTTATTCTGGCGGCCCGTAGCTATGCCGATAAGACAGCTGCTGACGAGCACGCAATTCTTCGGTCATGGGCAGTAAAAGACTTTGCACCCAATATTCCGCAGTATGTACAAATTTTCCGGTAAGGTTATCCAATAAATGCCAATGATATGGTTTTTAAATTCACTTCATTTTTTCCAGGCCTGAAAACAAATTGCATGTAAAATTTGCTGAACACGTTGTCTGCGAGGACGAATTCAAATATGCACTTCTGGCTAACAATTGTACATGCCCCGGAGCGAGTACACTTGTTACACTTCTGCTACATACATCACGAGGACAGTAAGTGTTACTAGAGCAGGTGCATGCACTGGAGCACACTTTTAAAAGTTGCCCTTGCAATTTTAACAGCAACTAAAACATTTGGGCGTATATGTTATTTTGTTAGGTACAGCGCAGTCTGCTTGATCTGGGCGTTACCGTTTCAAACTATGGTGTATGAGTAGTTGATTAGGCTTTTCAGTGTAATGGTACAAAACAGTACTGATAGATGCATAATTTTTCTCAGAAGTGCATTACAGACAGATGACTAATAAACCAACTTTTGTTGTTGAACGATGTATTCTTTAATATTTTTTTTGGGTGAGCTCACTGGTGGCAATAGTTTATATAGTATTTTTTTACACATTGCCCAATTAATAGTACTATGTTTTGTACTAACTTCGACTGTGAAAGTAAATGTAGCAAAAAATTTCAAAGTATAAGAAAATTAAACATTTTGCTTGACCTGATATACTAGTATACATGAAATCGCAAGCACCGACTCTTTTTTATTCGATAGACTAAAATAAGCTGGTTTGCGAGTGAAGGATTTTAACACAATTTATCTTGTTTCATATGCTATACTCTCAGGGAAGGACAACAATCCGCGGAGGAGTGGCACCGGCTATATGGCAAGTGCTCGGGGAACGAAATTTATCATATCGTGCTCGGGGATAGCAGGTTCTTTGGGGAGTACGAAGGCAAAAGTTTCACTTACGCTAGCTTTCATTCCCATCGCAAGTAAGTTGTTTTTAATACTAAGAGTTTTTATTGAGTCTATTGCAATCATGATCCAAAAGTTCAAGATCTCTCACCATTATTATTCAAATTAATGCCAGGTATGGAGTAGCTTTGGTTGGAGTACGTCCTGCTGAACTTCCTGAATTCTACGAAGATACGATCCTGTTAAATCCCGGCCCAAGGCATATCATGAAGAAGGATGACACTTGCTACTATATGAGCATAACCAAGGAAGAGAACTCTGCTTTTGTAGTTAACCAAAACCACAATCAAAGCCCGGATCAACCACCTAAAGAAGGTACGTGGAACACCAAAAAATATTATATCTACACTTTTCACAAATTTTCCATCGATTTCAAATATAGTTATCCTCGAACAATACCACTTATGTTTTTTATGGCAATAAATCAAAATTGTGTAGCTTTTTTGAATTCAATAATAGGAAGGCCATTCTGTGTGGTAAGAGTAATTAATTTCATGGTATCACGAATGATTTGATTTTATTTCATATTCAATTTATTATACGTGGTGTTATTTTCTGTTTTTTGAGTTGCTGAATGATGCGTGTAAAAGACAAGCTTCAGTGTCTTAGTGTTCGCTACGGACTGGATTAATGTAGTTTGATAGGTTTAATTTTTTACACGCTTAATAAAGTTTGTGTTCCTTAGTGTATATTACTAGCTACATTGAAACACATCAACTGGTTAACACTACAGGCACTAGACCATTTTATAGTAGCTAAACTTCAACACTTTTAACCACGAGAGGAGAAATTGTTTTGGACGGTATTCATCACCATTTTTATAATAATTCATTTAACAGTAAAAGCCTACATTGTGTTTTATAATTCCTACTTTACATTTTGATTACAATGAACCTTATACCATTGGGAAATAAAACAGTTTTCGAATATGTAGCATGTATTTAAAATAAACTCATCCATTCAATGCATTGAAACAAAAATGGTGTTGTCATGAATGAAATTGACATACTGCACTTCATACAACCTCTTAATTCTTTTTTTAATTGTACCTATCAGTCTCCTCAAACAACAACAACGACATCACTAACAACAATCACAACATCAACAACAACACCAATGGCGGTGGTGGAAGTGTTCCTCTCATGGCCCCAGTGCCTTCGGTCTGCGTACGTGTGCCTCATAGTCCCAGTCTTAATTCGGTCAACTCAGATAGTCCGGACTCACCACGGGGTTGTAGTAAACCAGCAATCGACAGTAATGACTTCACGACACTGGCCGTGCGTGAGTGATCTCCAAAACTTTTCGATCCGCTCTCAAATCTAATCTAGCCATTTCCTAGCTACCTTATACTAGCCATCAACCCCTTTTGGATTGATTATTTTCATCCATGCTGCTGAATTTTTTGTCTGCCAGCTTGTACTTTATAGATCGTCCTCGTTTTCGTAACGTTATTATACCAGGTTCCTTTCCATATTTTCTAACTAATACTTACTGTGTTGCCTTATTCTTCTGGCTCTATTTTACATACTTTATGTGTGCATGACTCTGAGAGAAATTTGCTTTGAACTAACCGTCAAGTATATTCCATTGTCTTCTTCTTCTTCTTCTTCTTGGCGTAACGACCTCTTGGTCATGCCTGCCCGTTAAGGGCTTACGAGACTTGTTTCCCTGATGTACGTGGATAGTCAGTCCTCTCGTACAGGGGAGGGTCCGGTCTCGGTTGGGATTCGAATCCACGCCGTCGAGGTGGTGAGCCCCGGCGCTCATGGACCGATTTTTCTAACCGGCGCTCGGCTGTCGCGGACCCCATCACTCACTATTATAACCGAATAGCAATTGAAAAGCGATCTTTCATACTGTTCAAATGCTTCTTTTTTCAACCAATGGATTTCCAAAAGATGAATCCACACAGGAAACAGCATAATCGTTGTGGATAGTTTAGTGTACCTTTCACCCTTACTCAAAAACTTGCGTGCAATGTTAAAAAGTCTAAATTACCCTTTCCCTCAATTATTAGGATAGTGACATGTCAATAATCGAAACAGCGATTATTGATCAATATTTTTTCCATTCGTACAAGTGGTTACTTTAAATTCAACGTAGTGATTGATTTGCACATTATATCCGTTTCGGTTTATAATTACAGGTTGACCCTGGTTTTCGTCGACCTCGGTTTACGTCGTTTGACAAATCGTTATAGTAGCATACTTTGTTATTTACTCATACGATATAATGCAGTTTGTATGGCAGAAGATTCGAACATGAACTTATAAACGACTTGGTGCAAGTTTCCCGCTTCAGACTGCTTTGCTCAATAAGAAATGTTTTTTAATTGAATCATTGAATGTATTATTGTAAAGCTACACGGCATGGAAACCAAGAAATTAAAACGAAGTATAAAACGATTCGTGGCCATTGATTTGATGGAAAAACACACAAACTTCGTTTGTGTTCGAAGAACACCATCAAATCTACCGTTAAAAGTTCGGATGAGATGAATGTACCTAGGTAACGTTTGTTCTGTGTCTGTTAAGAGTTCAGTAGGTATTATAAACATAGAAATTATGGAAATTTGATATGAATTTTTGGGCGCTAGCCCCGGGTTTCATCGCTGTCAAAGTACCATTCGGTTATTAAAAACCGAGGCCGGCTTGTATCTCACCTCATCGGTTTATCTCACAAGATAAACTTACATGGCTTGATCTTTTACCTTTTATCACCTAGCTATCTGTATCCTTTTGAGACTTATCTATTAAGTACAACTTATTGATTCAATGACTCATCATTGGTATGAGTTATTTAATTTTCTATCTATTGCTTAACTTTTCTGTTACATTCATTCATACCAGAACGTAGATAAAAACACCTCCAAATATGGAAATTCAAACATGAAAATGAACGAATAATCGCAAAACCCAACCTACTTTTATCACCATAGGTGGTTTCTTATTATCCATATAAAACAATTCGCCATATAAAAAAGTTGTCTTGTTCTCCACAACAGACATATCCATCAAAACAGCAAATGTTTTGCTGTTGTACTGCGTTTTATTAATAGGATACTGCCATATTTGATTATATTTGATGACGTTTTAGTGAATGTGAGTTGAATTGAAGCGAAATTAGCAGTAATGGGTGGGCAAGACAAAATACGTCAAATGTTTTATTGTTGGATCTAATGGTACACCTAAAATAAAACTGGTTTCTGTGTTTAAGTCTTCAAATTTGAAAATAAAATGTTCTAATAGGTAAAGTTGTGCGAATACGCCGGCAACAAACTCGACCAATGAGTATTGGGAAACCCCCATGGGTGCGTAAATTTAGATTCTACCGAAATCAGACGTATCCCTTTACGAGAAGACTGGCCATCTACATGAGAATCGGGAAAAAAGTTACCAGTGGCATCACTCATTCATTCATTGAGAATCATTGTTTAGAATGTCCATGTCATTAACTCATTTTATATATTTGATGATCCAGGGTACATAGACTTGTGAGCAAGAGATGAATGAAACTTTCTTTGTATCTCTCTTAAAAATAATTCCATTGCATGCATGTTCTTGGTCTTCTGTTCATCTTTGCTGTAAGAAGCTTACTCAAACTGTCTACCATTATGTTAATTATTGAGTATTTAAGATATGGTTATAAGTACAAATAAGTATGGGATTAAATTTGCATAAGATAAAATTAGTCACACAATGTTTAAACCCTAGTATATCTCACTCTCATTGCAGCAACAACATACAGTGAAAGTATCGCAAACAGTGCCACAAACCCAGCACTACTGAGCAATTCAATCCCAATAGCAGATGCAAAATCAAGCTACAAGGATGTTTCTTCTTCTCACGCGGCCGCAACAGTTAACAACTCTACAACCACTACACAATCAACACTTGGACCTCCTGCCATCTCTTCTGCAAATCATCTCGAAATCCCGAGCAGTAACAATCCGAACCTTCTAAGTCCAGACATTTTAAATCAACGTAGAGGTAGCCCCTTGTCCTAATATCATTAAATAATCTGCAGCTTACCTTCGTTTTCTTTTATTTATCTATACATAGGAAGTCGGCGACCATCGATTCTTCCGGTTCCGGACATGTTCACCTCATCGTCGTTTAGTATTTCTGGAGAGGATGGCATCGATGGTGAAGACAACGAGAGCGACGATGAAATCGACGATGATGTTCCTTGGCGCTCACCGTCAGAAAAGATTGCGTAAGTATTTCAGATCGTATGTAAGTCGCTATCATAAATGTACCTTGAAATACTTATCAACCCAGTTGCCATTTATTTTTAACGTCAGATTTACTCGTCAGAAACCGCGTTCCAGACTAGCCAAGGACGCAAATATGTGAAAAATAATTGTACTTGTAATGAAATACAGTGAGAATTTAGCAATTACAAAATTGCACCAGTTAAGGGAAACCAACTACCAAAATATACTCCAACATATGTCAAAGTTGTGTTAAATGTATATATTTACATAATTTTTATAAATACAAATTTATTTTATATAAATATATGTGTGAAAATAAGAGAAGCAGTATGCTTGCTTGCTATTTCAAATGTTGTTGCAAACAATACTACACCAGACTAATAGTTGAACGCATTCATTTAAGGGCTGTTGAAAATGATGGAATAGGGATCAAAAGTTGTGCGAATAAGAACCTCTTTCGGAATTGCTATGCAGGAAGTATGAGTTGCGGGGAAGAAAAGTCGAACATATGATAACGATAAACCATCACTTCTCAGATAGATGTGTTTATGTGGCTTTTTACACAACCTTTTTAACGAATATTTAATTCAATGTAAAATATTTATAAATAGATTATATTTCTAGTATTTTCTACACACAACCATGAGTTTCTTGAAGTACTTCTTAAATTTTTTGATTTATCAGATTTCTTACAAATTCGTATTATTGCCTGATCTTTCCTTCTACTTCTTTTCTATTCTCGCAAATCTGCACGTCTTCTGCACGAATGAAACTCAACTTCGTCGAATAATATCGAGACTTCTACCTTTCCCCAAACCATTTTTTCTAACACCCTTATTTTTGTAAAATGCACAAAACTAATTGTTAATATCGTAAATAACCATGATCTTTCATCAAATCAATATCACAACAATCCCTGTTGAATCCTTTTTATATAATCATACATCTTCACACTATTTTTGTACACTTTCGCCTTTCGAACCCCACAACAAAAATTAATCCCTAGTACCGGAAGTGTAGATCTCTCACTCTTGCAAACGGTTTCGTTCGTCCTGAGTTCATCCGACGAATCACAATGTTGTAGTACAACCTCCAATACCAAAGATTCTACTCACACACCCCCTGCATGGCATACTGATTGTTCCCGGTAAGTGTTTTTCCTCTTCCACTTCTAATGGTTATTTGGTATAAGCCACCATAAGACGAGGGCAGTAATTTATGATTTTGCTTTCATTTTTGGCTAATATTGTTAAAAATTATTATTTTCTAACATATAGCATATTTTTCTTAATTATATAAATGTATGTTGATATATCGAATATATTTATATATAGTCACTCATAGTGCCTTTCTTATTTTTTCACTGTTCTGCTTCTGTAGA
The DNA here is from genome assembly GCF_943734765.1 of Anopheles ziemanni. Taxonomy (NCBI): domain Eukaryota; kingdom Metazoa; phylum Arthropoda; class Insecta; order Diptera; family Culicidae; genus Anopheles; species Anopheles ziemanni. The sequence goes on from NC_080705.1 coordinate 94,803,807, forward strand.
AGATTTTACATTTTGCATTAAATGTTATTTTGCATTCACAAATATATGACTACGATTATTGCTACAGCATCCTTATTAACTCCAACACTTTTCCAAGTTTTCTTTTCCTTTTTTGGTTCCACTTTAACAACACTCCTTTGGATCATTTTTGCACGATCAACTTGCGGTTCTATGCTGGCTGATATAATTAAATCATAAAAACTTCATTATATTTAAATGATATGAAGGAGTGCAACATAGGTAAAGTGAAGCAAACGTTATTGGCGATGTTTAAGATAGCAATCCTAAATTTTCACTCAAATGTCGTATTTTTCCAATCTAGCGTTATTAGTACGTTCTGTTGTAATCAGCAATATAAAGTAGTATTGAAGCATGCAACAGTTTATATTGAAAATTAGATCAGTGATAAGCTTGAGAGAACAAAATACTAACGAAAAGAGTTCTTTAATAGGATTTTGAAGAATACTAATTTTAAAAAAGAATAGAAATCTTCTGTTAAAAGTAGTAAACTATCGCTATTGTTAGTCAAATTTCATGTGTGACAATTATTTTTAATTCAAACGTGTTTCTGGCGTTGTATTTCAAAATGACCTTTGCTATTTTGTAACCAAACAATGAAATTCAGTATGATGATTGTAATTGTCGGACGTAATGTACTGGAAAATTTAAATCCATCAGTAACAAATTGAAACGCATTGTTAAATTACATTCGCAATAATACGATCTGCTATTTGTCATATTTAATCAAAATGAATTCAATATATTTATAATGATCTACTTTTGAATATTGTTTTAGGATTGTAAAAGGATTTCCACCAGTTTCACCGTTCATCGGCGTTAGCCCTACGCTTTGCTTTTTGTTGAAAGAAAAGAAACCTCTTTGCTGTCTACAACTAGCTCAGGTTAGTAACTCTTTTCCCACCTCTTTTTACCCACCTTAGTAAAACTTATGAATTGCTCTTGGATATCGCATTAACAATTTATTTTCTATGATACTGTAGGTCTGCGAACACTGTAGCTACAGAAATGCCAAGGAGTATCAGTGGCAAAACAAAACCATAATTCTAGCTGCCGACTATGCATCGAATGGAATCTACAACTTTATTATTCCTTTGAGGGCTCACTTTAGATCAAAAACATCCTTAAATCCTATCATTCTGCTGCTGGAGCGAAGGCCAGATATAGCTTTCTTAGATGCAATTTCCTATTTTCCTCTGGTAATTATCAGTTACTCAGATAGATACTTTCTAAATGGATTGAAATATTGATTCATAATTTATTATTTTTATATTTTTTCTTCAGGTCTACTGGATGTTGGGCTCGATTGACTGTCTCGATGATCTTCTTAGAGCCGGTATTACTTTAGCAGAGAATGTTGTTGTTGTCAATAAAGAACTGTCTAATTCAGCAGAAGAAGACACATTAGCCGATTGCAACACAATCGTTGCAGTTCAGACTATGTTTAAGTAAGCATTTTTCTGCGATGGGGACGAAATTGTGCCAAATTGTTTACAATGTCTTCGAGAACTGACAGTGAACTTTTTTTTAATTTTCAGATTTTTTCCTAGTATAAGAAGCATCACCGAATTATCACAAAGCTCAAATATGCGATTCATGCAATTCCGAGCACACGATAAATACGCTTTGCATCTTAGCAAAATGGAGAAGGTATTGGTTTCAACTAATTTGCGAGCGAAGTCTACTCACGAGACTCTTCCCATCTTTTCATGTGAACAAATCTCTGACGCCCAGCGAGAGAAAGAACGCGGTTCGCACATATCATATATGTTCCGTCTACCGTTCGCTGCTGGAAATGTGTTTAGTGCTTCCATGCTGGACACATTGCTGTATCAAGCTTTCGTTAAAGATTATGTCATTACGTTTGTTCGTCTACTACTTGGGATCGATCAGGCCCCGGGAAGCGGCTTTCTTACCTCGGTAAGGTCAGAAAAATCCTGCCAAAAGCTCATACCAAACATGAAAAAAGCTCCTGTAATAAATTATAGCATAGACATCGTACCATGTAAAGTAAAATAATCAAAGTTTAATAATTTTTCATAAACCTATAGGTTTGATGTGTACTATCAAACCCTGTGTACTATTACAAACCAGTTGATTAGTTTCAATAATATAGTTTTATGGATTCAACAAAAAAAATCATCAACTGTTATTCCACAATTTGAACTATAATTTAACGTTTATTTATTCTATCTTGCTCTACGCTACATTTACATCTTGTTTAATATTGCAGATGAAGATTACAAAAGACGATATGTGGATTCGAACATACGGTCGGCTGTACCAAAAGCTCTGTTCCACGACATGTGAAATTCCTATTGGTATCTACCGAACGCAGGATACGTCAAGCGCTGATGCATCACATGTGAGTAATTCACCTGTCGCCGAAAAGTGGCGTCCGTTTGGATCATTTGGGACCTTTAAACATTGTGTGCGGTTGCGACCATCGGTGAGTCCAATTCATTAAAGCCCAGCAAGATAAACGAACTTGACAAAAAATCCAAAATAAACTACATACAAAAGATGTCTTAGAATCTCTTTTGCTCATCTCATTTTTTTATCATATAAATCGTTGCTGTCACTCATTTGCAATTTATTAATAATTCATCTCACTTTTAGTTATGTCTTTTGTTTATCATCTTGGCTTACATTAACAAATAGTTGACCATTTCGAAAAAGTTTCTTACTTCAAAAACGATTTTTTGTTAAAATTAAATTGTTGATTTCGACTTTTTTCTATTTATATCTTCCGTCCTGTTTTTTTGTGTACTGTTTTTGTTATATCTCTCAATCTGTTAATAATACCCCGTTTTCCCTGTCAAGTTTATTTAAATTATAACAGCCAAACGAGAAAATTTACTCACTCACATTCATACTTGACCAACGTATGTTATAGCCTAAACACACTGGTAATCAATGGTGGCATTGCTAAAGCCACTGTACTGTCAAACGAGTGTGCCGTTGGTGAAATGAGCTTACTCAATACACTAAATTGACAGTCTAGTGACTTTGCCAAGCCACCATTGGTGACCAGTGTGATAAAACAATTACAAAACACATAGAACTTCAGCCGCTTTTTTGCATAACGGTATGAGATTTTTACGAAGATATTCCGCATACCTCAAGTATGTCTGTAAATACTTTTTAAACCAACTGTCACAACAATGTCGGAGGAAAAATGGCTTTGACCAGTCCTCTCTTTTAACTGATCTTGATAATACACATCGTGTTGGGAAATATGATGTACCCAAAGAGGTATAAGTCTTCGATATTAAAATTCAATCAATATAATATTTTTCGTATCTATTACAGTTTGCCTTTCATTTTGTTTGTTGAAATTTTATTCTCTTCGAATCATAACATCATTATAATCTTCCACCTTGCTTCACTTAACTTTCTAGACAAGGTTTGCTCTATTACGGCCCTTTTTTTCTTCAACTTTATTCAATCTAGTGTAATTACTATACATCTTTGTCTTACAAGCTTACCTGAATTTAAGGTTATTTTTATAATTCATCAAACAACACTAAGTAAAAAACCTACCAAAGAGTAAAATATGTCTTAAACCAATGTTGGACGAGTTATTTGATCGCACACGCACACAGTGAGTTTTTATACTAATATTGTTCATTTTATGCATTACTAAACATTTTCAAATTTAATATAATTACAAAAAAAACTTATTAGTTAGATTTCACTAGTTTTGAACGATGTTTTAAAAGTTTTTTACTAACAAATTATCTATCTTTTTGTTTTAACAATCAGCAACTGTTAGAGAGTATTGATCTAACTGAAGCAAATGAAATGATATAAATAAACTTTTAGGCGTATTCAATTTATCATGTAGTCATAGGATTTCATACAGTGAGATTAGTAAACTAAGCGTGATGAAACCACGGTTTATCGTATTGGCCTCCATTACAATGCAGATGCTAGTTATATTTATCCTGCAACGTCATACTGAAATCATACTAAAAAGTATTTTCTTAGAATTCATTTGCACTGTCACATGGAACCTTCCATGATATTTGTAATATTTTTAGATGCTTTAGTAATTTTGACGCTTCTGGTAGAATGTATTATATTAGCTGAGTTCATGTTAACCACATGGAATGCGCATTACCTGAAAAGATATAATATCATTCTTTTTGACTGTATTGTAATCATTGGGTTAATCGTTTGGTAATTTGTTTCATAGAGTTTTGTAAAAGGATTGGTGATTGCTTCTTAGTAAATTATGAAAATTACCATTTCAGTCAATTAAATTTCAATAAACATTTACTATATGATATTGGAAAGACCATTTCAAAAGGACTGCTTTAATAGATTTAGAGTTGTTGGTATCATGACTCAGTTATCGGCGATTTTCGTACATCTCTCAACATTGTTGACCATGAAAAATGTTAATGTGCGCATTACATGTTGTAAAAAAATCCGCTTTTATACTACCTACACTTTCTGCCTTCAAGTAGCGTGCATTTATGTTTATATTATAAATCATGGTTCATTGTACGTTTTTATATCACTCTCAATTAGTATTGATGAGCTTGTCGAGTTAAACTAATTTTCCATCTGATTTGAAATCTGTTCATATTCTATTTATTGCTCGCTTTTGAAAATCGCGCATGTTTTAATGATTGAAAAATCAATACAAATCACCTAAACATGTAGTATGAGGAAGAAGTGGTTACAACCACCGCCACCGCTAGCAGCACCTCAGCCAGCGGTGTACCGATCAAGGGCGTTGCAGAAGCGAACCTTCGAGGTGTAACCTATCGTCCACCACCAGCGACGATTCGCAAATCATCGTCTTGCCTGGGTGGATGCACCGCGCGTAAAGGATCCAGTGTAAGTTCTTTACTTTATCACTGTCTCTCATTTATGTATGCTCTTTCTGGACACCACCTACGTTTTCCACACTACCTCAGTCTCTTAGCTCTCTGTTCCCCGTTTAAAAAAAACTCTTTGTTAGAACTAAATTCACTACGCTAAAGCACGTTTTCAATTGTCGTGTGCAAGTTTTGCAACAATTTTCCAAAATAAAACACTTCAAAGGCAAACTAAAAAAAAAATTTAACTTACACAATGCTTTAAAACAACACGATACCCTATTAAATATAGAGCGTGTTAATAGTAATTATGTGGTCTTGACGGTTTATTTTTGGGCAGATCTTATAAGCAGTGCTTTATTCTGTTTGTGTAAACACACTGTTATGTTGTTATGACACAGGTCACTAAGGCAAGGCAAATTGATTGAATTGCAAAAAAGAATGACGCCTGAGATGGTGAAATGAGCCTGCTCATACCCCACGCTATCATTGTGTGGGATTTCCTGTATTTGACGTGTTTATCTTGATTTGAAAATGATAATTGTTTCTTGTTTTTCTACAAATAAATTATATCGATAGTTAATAATAATCTTGTAGTTTTTAAGTTCTCGCAGGTTTACAAACGATTGAATTGTTATGTGAATATAATTTTTGTTTGCGAGAATTCAGACAAGTCCAGGTAGTAGTTCTAAATTGTCAAGGTTTGATGTAGATTTGGACGGAGGCGTGTACGTTCCGTGCTTCTTCTCACAACGCAGCATTGATTGCAATTCATCTGAACAACACTTGGTTACAACAAAATGGGTCAACGTGCAACACAGCGCGTGAAACAATCGATGTTTTGCGTAAGCTATTATCAGGCATGATTCGTTTACGCATCGTTACGTCAATTGCCACCAATATCATGTGATATCGATACACTTTTTCTTGTAGGGTTGTTACAATGATGCCATATTTTACATATACTGGCATTAGCAGCAAAAAAATCGCGTCGATATCTCACATTTTTTTTTGTATTTAACTCTAATGATAGATAATACCTAATGAAAGAGCCTTTAGCTGCGTAAATTGGAGTTTTAACCAGTTGTTAGTGTTAAATTTTGTATCCTTCGTCATTGAATGTTATTTACAAAAATACTATCGTAAGGATATTTGTCTTAATAATCATTTTATTTTCATATATCTGTAACGCTTCCAACTTTTATGCTCTGGTTGCTTCGAACGTGGTAGTTTAATTGATCGCACCGTTCACAAACTAATTTTTTATTCATTTTTTATTTATTGCACATTTTTGGTTAATATTGTTCTATCGGTTCTATCGCTCTTTATTCTGTCGGTCTTCAAATATTGGTCAATATAGTCTTGCACTATAAGTAAGAACATGTAATAAGCGTTATTGTTATAAAAATGTCTTCCAAATAACGAACGATTCTTCTTCTGCTATGGTGTAACGACTATCTTGTAAAGACTGTCAACTTTAGAAGGTCTGTCCTCAGCGCTCATGCACTGGTTTTTGACCAGCGCATCCGCTCATAAGTCTTACTTACTTATGTGGCGCTACAACCGCTGAGCGGTCTTGGCCTGACGAAGCTCCATCCGAAACCGCTCACGGTCGCTCGCCACGCTGGTCCAATTCCGTATCCCGGCTTTATTGACGGCTTCGTCTACGCCAGGGGTCTCCAAACTACGACCTTCTCCTCCTTGGGTAAATGTGGCCCAATGCTACGGTTATTCCACCCAATGCGGCCCGCGTTAAAAAAAGTTTTGAGACCCCTGTTCTACGCCATCCTTCCACCTCAATTTAGGCCTACCACGCCTCCTTTGTCCTTAGGGCCAGCCTAAAAGGACTTTACGGTCGTACGGTGCCATTCTAATGACATGACCAGCCCACCGGAACCTAGCAAGTCTAATTCGCTGTACGACAGAGAGGTCACCGTACAGCTCTTAGAGCTCGTCGTTATAACGGCTCCTCCATTGTCCCTCCTCACATACGGGGCCAAAAATCCTCCTGAGCATCTTGCTCTCGAACACGGCTGCTCAAAAGTCTGAGATCCTCAAAAAGAACTTCGTTTTACAATAAAAGTTGAACCTTGACTGTCTACTGTAGAGGGTATGTGCCTCAGCGCTCATGCACTGGCTTTTGACCAGCGTATCCGCTCAAAAGTTGAACTTTGATCGAAAGTATGAGAAGGAAGACATAAAGATCTTATGACATCGTAGTTTAGATATTGCATTTGCACTTATTGGATTCATTGCAACAAACTCAATCATTTGGTTATTTTCATATACATTGTGAAAATTAATCAACCTACCGAAACGGTAAGTACCTTCGCGCTACAATTCCGACTGTCGAGTTACAATCAACTTGAAAATCAATTAACAATTGTTCTTCTTTAGGTGAGATTATAAAATAAGTTTAGAATATTATTCTTGTTGTTCCATCATGCACCCTTTTCAAACATGTGTATGCTGGAAGTTCCAGTAACAGTTTAAATAAAAAAGCATGAGTAGTGTAAACTATTTGCTCATCGGTTAAATCACTTGGACTGAATGATCGAATTTAACAGCGATGGAAAATACCAAGCAAATGTCGGATGGAATTCCGTAAGCAGAGATGACATTCCGCGAGCAAGGAATACCACATGTTTTACTTCAAGTGTCATATATGTTACAAGCTACGTTGCACCGTCATTATTTTATTATTCAGTATCTTTAGTATGGAACACAAACACTATTAGAGCATATATGTTTTTCTGCTGTGTAAAAAATCACCTCACACCAATGAAATATATTTGATTCTATCAATTCTACGTGATTCAATTTAAATATGATAATGAAGATTTTATTTTCGTCACATATCCCATGTAAAAAATCCATATGTACACCACTGCATACATCACATGCATAACCACTGTAAAATGTAGCATATGTAGGTTAATGGTACAGCATTCCTTCATCATTCCTATGTCATAAATACTTTCTAACGTTTATTAAATATTACTTCATATGTTAACCTAACTAACTACGCATTTTACGTTATCATTATTTGAGTTTACAAATTTTATCCCGAATTGTTGATGTATATTGGTGGAGGCTTTTGTTTCGTTCAATTTTATACTGTGTTTACATCATTCTATGAAGCACAACAACGCTTCTATTCGCACACTGTGGCGCACTGAAGAAAAACAACGCGACTTTATAGCAACAGTTTCATAACACCTTTTTAAGATGGGGTTTATTCTTTTTTCTTTTTTTTTTCTCAACCGCAACAAAATTTGAAATTATATGCGGAACGCCATCTACGTTCCTGGGTCTGTATCTGTTCCTGCTCGTGTTAATACTTTTTTGCAGTATTCGATTAACATAGCCGACGAAGCACGAGATAACCACGTACAGCAAATCGAACGTGCTGAGATCGCTAATCTGGTACGCAGTCGAATGGAATCATTAAACTTACCGAGCATCGATTACGACGACGTGAGCGAAAAGCGAAATCATCTCTCGTATGTCATTATCAATCCGTCGTGTGATCTGAAGCTAGAAGAAGGGGATATCATGTAATAATTGTATAAACAGTAGTAATCATATAGCAGTATCGTTTATAAAGGAGTTTTCACGTGTTGCTTCTTTTTTCAGCTACCTTGTACGACCTTCTCCATTCTCTGCGCAAAAAACGTTCGAGCGCCACAACTCACGGCGCAAATCCAACATATCTTTCTGTTCCAACATCAATCTAGCGGCGGCGGCCGGCTCACGTCGCGGCTCTGGCATCGGTCTGAACACCATCGGAGGACCGCAGCCGATGTCAGGTTACGTAACGCCCCGGGCGCCTCCGCTGGTCACAACAAAATCGAATTCTCTATCTCTTCCAGATAGTCCTAATGCATTGGGACAGATGCGAGGAAGGAGTAATTCCTTGAGGGTATGCACCTGAAAAGCCGATGTCCCGCTGTAAATGATGTGAGATGCTTCGTTTCGTTTTTTCTCATAGATTGACAGTGACATTCTCCTACGACGCTCCAATTCACTGAGGCAAGGACTACCGAACATTGGAGCATCGGGACGACGAAAATCATCGTTAGAGGAAATTGGTATAAGTCACTTCGCTACACTCATGCAGGCAACAAACCATTCTAATCCGATAAAGATAGCTCTGAATGGCAGTATTGGCTTGGAGGTAAGGCGTCGTTAACGTATAGAATGTGTATCAAATTATAATTATTATTTATTCTTCAGGTAACTCCTCCGGAAGAACCTCTTCCTATCATTGGTGTTCCTTGCTTAAGCGGTGGAGTTAATCCTTCGACACTCGGCGGTTCGGGGCTAGCAGGTTCGACGATTGGTGGGTCTACTCTTGGTGGTTCGTCGCTCGGCCTAAGTACTGCCATCGAGTCAAATAATAGCGCGTCTACACCCAACATTCAGATGCAAAACGAATCTTCGTCACAACCACAGCATTTACATGGAACGATAGTATGATACAACCTAATGTGGGGCCGCAGGCTCCGCTCAGCGGTGCGCAGCAACAAGTGGATATAGAACAAACCAACTATCCATCCTGTTAAGCAAAAGTATTAGTTTGTATGATACAACCTAATGTGGGGCCGCAGGCTCCGCTCAGCGGTGCGCAGCAACAAGTGGATATAGAACAAACCAACTATCCATCCTGTTAAGCAAAAGTATTAGCCTAAAAGACTCACACATTTCGTAACATTTCATTGCAACTATAAGTTAAAATCTCGTAGTTTGAGCGGTGGAATATGTGGTACTCCCGCAAACTCCTCAAGATAGCTGATTACTAACCCAGTACAGTACCAAAAAATCATATAAGGTCGATGCAAACAGATGAAATTAAAGAGGTAGGAAAGGCAACTAGTAACGTATAGCAATCAAGGATAGAACTATATGGTAGTATGAAACATGACCAACGACAATGAATCGCGAGCGCAATAATATAGTGTGCGAGGATGGATCGAGTTGCTTCAAAGTTATAACGTAGATACAATTACTAGAACAGCTGGTATAAAAAGGAGGACCGAAGGATAAAATTAGGTAAATTTTGTACTAAAACAATAAAGTAGTAAACGATTACTTTAAGTAGATATGAGAAGATTACCAAAAAGAGATGTTCTAGATGTCAAAAACGTGGCTATGCTTAATAACAGCGACGGGAAGTGGGAGCAAGGTTAGAGAGGATGAAATTATTAATTGATATAATCTTTACGTCTTCTTCTTTGGCAACCGCATCCGGTCATGCCTGCTCTTTAAGGGCTTACTGAACTTTTACCCTTTACGTACGTGAATAGTCAGTCCCGGTCTCAGTTGGGATTTAAAATGCGCTGACAGGGTAATCCAGCACTCGTGGAATATCCTTGCTCTTTTATACAAATATATACAAAATTATCATTACCATTCACGGGTAGCTTTACCAGTGCAAATCGCATTTTTTCTTAAAACTAGAAGTTGCTATATTTAAGAATATGGAGGTTAATATATTTTCAATAGAAAGGATGTCAATAAAATGGGCAACTAACGATCGAAAAGAGCAATCATATCGTATAAAAAGTTAAGACGGTCAAAATGTTGGGCGTGTGTCGAAATTCCGCCGTGTTTCCTTCATTAATATATATCAACATTATATATTCCTGATTTAATTTCTTGCTTAATTACTTCATGAAGACAATTGTACCATTGACTACTGTTGTTGTTGATGATTTTAATAAAAATCGTCATTCAACAATAGTACAGTACGTAGGTTAGAGTTTAGCAAATATTTACAGAACGATTTCTAACGATCGTCCGAATTATGCGCCTAACCCTAAAAACCCGTTATTTTTATGATAGCAAGTGAACACAGTTGACTTTGCATGTGTTCCATTTTTTTATCTTTTTATTTTTCATATTTATTAAATATCCATAACCGTGACTTCTCTGACTTCCTATGAACCTGCAATATATGGTTGTCAAAACTACAACCTGCCCAACAAACCCACGCTTCAATCCGACACACGAACACAATCGATTGAAATTGTTGACACCTTATTACCTTAGCTAGTAAGCTCACATACTCTTAAGGAGTGTGTACGGTACATTTTAGTTTATTAATTAGAAAATTGTCTCAAGCTAGCCCGGCATAATTTGAAAACCGGCATCTGGGCCAGCAATTCAAATATGAGTCTAACTCAACTTCTTCTTTTATCTGCAAAAACTGTATTATAGAAATAAGACACCACTGAAATCATGAAGTCCCCACTTATTAATTGTGATAAATTCCCAACCTTAACCCACATTATCACCAAATTTGAAAATTACAAAACGAGTACACCATCATTTGCATGCTATTTAATAGCCTTAACTACACTTTGCTGTAGATTGCAGCTGAAGGTCAAATTCGCAATAAGCGGTTTCCATCAGGTATCTGGTTAAGTTTATTTTCCAAAAACGAAGTTAGCAATTGATTTAGAAAATGTTGTTCATAGTAGTGCATTTGGAAAACTTTTTGGCTCATAAGAAAAAGTAGAGATAGTATTAAAATAACTCGGGAATCAGAACCGTCGAAACTCCTATATTTTTGTACCCTAACCATTTACACTTTATACAATTTTGTTTTCCTATTTTGTATGATGAAAACCTTATGACGTATACAAACATTAAAACTAAACGCAAACTCACATAATAAGATTTTAACCAACAACTGCGAGATTGGTGTAAATAAAATTGTACAGACAAACACGTAGAAATAAATTAAGCATAAAACATAATCTAATGTAATCATCACAATGAAGGATACGTTGGCAATGAGTGGTTCTTATTTTAGATTTGACGTTGTTTCTCTATCACTCTCATTAAAACTACACCAAACAGGCGGTAGACGTTACAAATGCTATCTGATAAAAAGAAAAATAAAAACATCGCTTTGGTATACTGTAATCGCTTTACAATGCTAAAAAGGTATTTAACAAACTGGTAAATACAACGTTATAAGTCTGTTTTTTGAAAATCGCTGCCAATGTAAATTATTTGGCAAAAGTTTATTAACGATATATCTTGTACAAGTTTACGCAAATGAAATGCAGTTGACCTGAATTATGAACTAGTTGACTTATTTTTTACATATGGCATAAGTTTAAACACCATCTCATTAACAAGCAACATGAGACCAATTAAAAAAATCTTTTTATTAAATATATGAGTAAAAGGAATGAAAGTAAGCATAGTAAACAAATTTCATATTCATATAAGCTTGCCAATAGATATACTCATAGAATGAGGATATCACAATCACCTTAAATCATTTAGAGGTCCAAACACAGAGCATTTAATATGAAAATATAAATAGTTGAGTAGGCCTTGAATCATTACGAACTTGAAATTACATTAAAATTACTAGGTCAAATGGAATTTTTATTGAGAGTGTCCAAGTTCATTTCAAATATGCTACAATCTCTCAAAAAATGCCTTAAATTGAGTTCTAGTGAAAAATAAGCATCATAACCGAATGGAGTAGTAACTCGTAGTAGGAGCCTTCATTGATTGGTCTTTTGTATCATAAGGTCTTTTGTATCAAAGCTATAGTTCTCCGTTGCATTCGAAAAAAGTAGGCACTTGTTTTAAGAACTGCGATTGTCTTCGTCGATGATAAAGATAAGTGAGAGGTCAGTCAAAGTAAATCATTTTAATATCTCTAGAAGCAGTCGTATTTTTCTAGACAAAAATTTCGGCACTATGTCACACAAATAGAATCGTAGTGGTCTTTAAAGTCTCAGACCTTATGCTCATGCAACTCATTCTAGAAGACAGCCTTTAGATCGAAAAAACAATGTTATAACATTGAACTTCGTAAAACAAGACAGCTGTATTAATTGAAGAATATAAATAAACTTTTATTAAATCTTGATCAACTCGAGAATAATTTTATTTGATTGTTGTGTTTTCACCAAAACTTTAGAAATATAATTCAAATAAGAAAATTGATGAAATCAATAAGCAAGAAGTGTCTCCCAAGCCTCCCATTTTCAAATGCTCAGTTAGAAACAATGTTAATGCAATACGACAGGTGAGTTCATCTTCAAGTCTTGTTTAGGTTCTCGGTAATGTTCTTGGTAATCAATCAAATCTCTCTAATGAGTAACTAAGTGAGTGGCTAATAATGGCCAAAATTCGATATGGATATATTTATTTTGTTGCATTTTTTCTAGTATTCGTTCCAAGTTTGGTGACGATCGGCCGATCCATCCCGGAGCTACACTCACCTCGTTGCCAGCCCCCTTCCCGCCATCGGAGATACGAGTAATAGTGAGTTAAGAATGGGGATAAATTAACTATAAAACTTGAGTACTATTCATCTTATTTAGTTTTGTGATATTTGAAAAAGTCTTTTAAGAGAAATATTGACTAGAGTAAGAAATTTGCTACTTTCTGTAAACACAGCAATGATTTATGTGAGATCAAATGTACATAAATTAAAACAAATAGTTACCACTAATTTGTGTTTTGTTTTAGCCGGTCTTTTTGATCACTAGCTTTTTGCTCGGTTTCATGGATTTTACTATTTATTTTCTTAGGTGAAAACTATCTAGTAAAAAAATAATTAAATTGTTGTCTTATAGAAAACGCTTTTAACATTTTTTCCAAGTCCAATTGGGCAGAAACTATCATATTTCGAAGCATTCGGCTTTAACAAGTCAGCCCAATAAATTGTAAGTCATAGTATGCTGATGCATTATTTCGGCCTGACTCGTAATGCACATGCTTGGGGCCATGATAAAATTTGAAATTGTTTTAGAGACCAATTTTTTCTCGTATTTTGATGATCCTCAAATTTTTCCCATGCTTTGCTACGTAATGAAAAAGCTGTTTGGTAATGTTTGCCATAAGTGTATGCTCTTAGTAATTTTGAGCGTGTTTCTAATTGTGGTCAAATTGAAAGTGTCAATCATGCTCGGTAAATTTGCGATTGTACACATACAATTTAAAAAAAACCTTAAAGTGCAATTAGGCTGTTTTAACTGAATTCGATTATTTATAAATAACATCATTATTGTAATGGATTGTGGAATAAAAAATATTTATTTATTTATTTATTTTTCGGCTGGAATAAAACATATCAGCAGATAAGTAATGGTAAGTTATCGGTTAAGAGATGGTAAGTTATCGGAGTTTTTAACAGGTTTTTTGTCTACACATGTAGTGTGATTTATTCTTCTTCTTGGCGTAATGACCGTGTTTGATCATGCCTGTTCTTTTGAGGGCCTACTAGACTTTTTCCCTTTGTGTACGTGGATAGTTTTCTAACCAGCTTCACCCCTTGGCTGTCCCCCAACTGATTGATCTAATCTGATTTATTGTATATCTCAAATCATTGACTTTATCATGACTTTATGACCTTGTGAGTGATCTGGTATTGTTTGTAGATGATCAATCCTAAGCATTTCGTAGATTTTGTTAAAATCTAATGTCAGATTGCGGTAGGATTCAAAGGTTGTCCAAAACCCAATTGTGGTTTCTAATAGACGACTTAGTTTCTCATGAAAGCAGTACTGTCGAATGATTTTCCACAGCTCTTCTATGGTATCGTAGGTAGCGGTGAAGTCGATACTGAGATATGATGCTCTTGACTCTTAAGGAGGATATTTCGTTGAATGAAGATCTGGTCATTGTTGAATTTGCCACCAAATGTTTAACCGTCGATTAGCCTGATGACCTAGTTTCAACCAAACTGTTTCCTCACGGAGAAATACAATGGTGGAAAATCGTGTCTGTAATGTCTGCGGTTTGAGTGAATATATAGAATTGAATAATGCACTGTTAGGTAAGATCGTTGTTCGTTGATCGTAATGAATGGGGTGATAAATTTAAAATGTAATTTGAATGAATCATGGATACGGGTACCTTTGAGTGATAAGTATGCACCTGGTATTATAAGGCTTGGTTCATTTAGAAATGGGGCAGTTTTTTTGAATGATAGCTTAGCACTCCGTGAACAAAAATGGACAATTTTTACAGCATTTGGTGACAAAAGTATATACTTTATTTGGTCAAATTTTCACGCCATTTAGTTATTCATGCTCCTAGATATTCTACATGCAAGAGGAGCGAAAACCAATTGTGCACAACTATCTGCAGAATCCATCAGTGTCATCTCGGGAGCTGGCAGAACTAAAATCGAATCTACCGTTACGTGAGTAAAATTTGCTAAATCTACCGTTACGTGAGTGATTTAAAAGTACAAGAAAACACAGACGGACTCGTCAATTGCGATTGAGAGTCATTCGGAAAATCAAAGCTAACCCAAATATCTCGGACTATGATTTGGCCAAAAATCTTAACCCCGACTGTTACGGCACGTCTAACCAAGTAAGTCCCGCGAAGGAAGACCTCCTTGCTTGGTTATCGGTGTGCAACGGGAAGTTATGTTTCTGCCCGCAAATTGTCAAAGACCCTCGATCTCTATTACTTTTCAGCTACTTGCCTCTGCGTGTAGTGGAGGCCTATACTTTGAAAAGGCAGACTGGGTGCTTCGAGCTTTCGGATATGGCAGTGAGTGAGAACGGATAAAAACCAACGAGGTTACTCTAGTCGGAGTTTGAATTAACACTAAATTTATTTCGAAATTGTAGCTCCTTTTATACCAGAATTTCTTCCTGGTATGGAGTGATGTTTACATAGATTGTGATAATATGTGTGGAACGGATAATTCTCACGCATTGATCGTGCATTGTTCTTATTGGAATAGGAATAGGACTCTTTATCCTAGTCCGCTTGGTGTGACAATTGTTGCTTAACTATTTCCCTTCGTTCGCTTCATGCGTGGAACCGCAAGCGTGGCACGCATGCCTAAACGTCTCGTTTCCGGTGCATCGTGTCCCTTTCGTTTTATGTGTTTATTTGGGCACACGACCGCACCTGATGCCGAAAGGTTTACATTTCGTCCCGAAAGGTTCTGATTTCGATTTGTTTGATGAGCCGCAATCTACATGCGACTCGAGCACAACGTTGGTGCATCAACACCGACCGCTCTTTTGAACGGCGAATCCAACTCCAAGCAGGCTTTAACTTGAAACAAAAAACAATTGCCAAAAACCGGGCTCGGAAGTTGTACGATCAGGTGCTGACCAAACCGTATGGTTGCACTTTGATGGACCATGGAACCTACATTAAAGCCGATTTGAAACAAATTCCGAGCATTAAATTGTATAAGGCTTATTTTGCCATTTGTTAGGTCTCATGATGGTCCAGTTATGTTTTGGCCTGATCTAGCAAGCTGCCATATTAACAAGGATGTGCTGCAATGGTACAACGAAAATGGTGTGAAATTCATATCAAAAACGCTGAATCCACCGAATTGCCCCGAGATCCACTCAATAGAACGATATTGGGCAATAATGAAACACAAATTAAAGAAGAAGGGCGCAGTAACGGAGGACATAATACAAATAAAGAATTGGTTTAATTTACTGACCAGAACAGTAACTTAAGCTGCTGTGCGCCATTTGATGGGCGGTATGAACAGAAAAGTGCGAGAATTTCTTGGTAAAACCGAAGTATAATTTTTGTAATATTTCTTTTAAATATATTATATCAAAACCTATTATTCATTCGAACAAAGTTAATCAATTGGATTGCTGGTATAAAAAATACACGCAAAACAAAGTGCCCATTTCTAAATGAACCAAGCATTAGAAGGCCTACTGATTGGTTATATCAGCAATTGCTTGGTCAGGAAGTGGGAGGAGATGAGGCAATAAATTGGTAACAAGGTATGCATAGCTACAGGTACATGAATTGTGAGAGAGAGAAGGAAGATCGACCGAGGTAGTTAAAGTGTTGAGGGTACCTCCTGGTGCGCCTGTGCTCCTGGTACAAGTCGGAGCGGTAGAAAAATGTACAAGTGTCGGGTACCAGTCTGGGTAAACTACCAGGCGGAGGTAAAATACCAAGGTGTATACAACAAATACCAAGGTGTATATACCTCAAATACCAAGGTGTGTATGATCATGTTTTTAACTACTAATTAGTAGGCGTGACGAAAACAGTGTCATGGCGTAAAGATGGCGTAAAGATGGCGGTAGCTTTTGCCTAAATCTGCTGCCGCGATGGTGGCTTCTTTTTGAAATTCGGCTCGTATTAGCTCGCCAATTATTGTGCATTGCGCATCAAAACATGAAAGAAAATAAGCCAAGTGTGAAAAACGAAGAGAATGTTTGTTTCATCTTGTAAATAAAAATAAATTAGAGAATTAAATAATAAGAATTATTTTAATCATTAACTTTATCTCGTTATAGGTTTTATCCATACATTGTCCATCGAGTGATGGTAATAAAACAGGATTCGAGATGGACTATCTGTTGACGTGCTGGTAGGTTTTTATTTAATAGTTTTAAGTTAGCATTATTTTAATCATTGACTTTATTAAATACACTACAACTTTATCTCGTTATAGGTTTTATCCATAGATTGTCCATCGGGTGATGGTAATAAAACAGGATTCGAGTTGGACTATCTGTTGACGTGCTGGTAGGTTTTTATTTAATATTTTTAAGTAAGCAATATTTTAATGATTAACTTTATCTTGTTACAGGTTTTATCCATACATTGTCCATCGGGTTATGGTGATAAAACAGGATTCGAGTTGGACTATCTGTTGTCGTGCTGGTAGGTTTTTTTTATTTAATAGTTTTATTTAGTATCTCGTTTTAGGTTTTATCCATAGATTATCCATCGGGTGATGGTAATAAAACAGGATTCGAGTTGGACTATCTGTTGACGTGCTGGTAGGTTTTTATTTAATAGTTTTAAGTTAGCATTATTTTAATCATTGACTTTATTAAATACTACTTCAACTTTATCTCGTTATAGGTTTTATCCATACATTGTCCATCGAGTGATGGTAATAAAACAGGATTCGAGATGGACTATCTGTTGACGTGCTGGTAGGTTTTTATTTAATAGTTTTAAGTTAGCATTATTTTAATCATTGACTTTATTAAATACTACTACAACTTTATCTCGTTATAGGTTTTATCCATAGATTGTCCATCGGGTGATGGTAATAAAACAGGATTCGAGTTGGACTATCTGTTGACGTGCTGGTAGGTTTTTATTTAATAGTTTTAAGTTAGCATTATTTTAATCATTGACTTTATTAAATACACTACAACTTTATCTCGTTATAGGTTTTATCCATAGATTATCCATCGAGTGATGGTAATAAAACAGGATTCGAGTTGGACTATCTGTTGACGTGCTGGTAGGTTTTTATTTAATAGTTTTAAGTTAGCATTATTTTAATCATTGACTTTATTAAATACTACTACAACTTTATCTCGTTATAGGTTTTATCCATAGATTGTCCATCGGGTGATGGTAATAAAACAGGATTCGAGTTGGACTATCTGTTGACGTGCTGGTAGGTTTTTATTTAATAGTTTTAAGTTAGCATTATTTTAATCATTGACTTTATTAAATACACTACAACTTTATCTCGTTATAGGTTTTATCCATAGATTGTCCATCGGGTGATGGTAATAAAACAGGATTCGAGTTGGACTATCTGTTGACGTACTGGTAGGTTTTTATTTAATAGTTTTAAGTTAGCATTATTTTAATCATTGACTTTATTAAATACTACTACAACTTTATCTCGTTATAGGTTTTATCCATAGATTGTCCATCGGGTGATGGTGATAAAACAGGATTCGAGTTGGACTATCTGTTGTCGTGCTGGTAGGTTTTTATTTAATAGTTTTATTTAGTATCTCGGTATAGGTTTTATCGAGTGATGGTAATAAAACAGTGGTAATAAACAGTGATGTGATGTAGTGTGATTTGAGAAATAAAATAAATGAATATAAGGTATAATAAATATAGGGGTAATATATTGTTAAATCTGACGAAAGAAAAGAAAGAGAATATAAGGTATAATAAATATAGGGGTAAAATGTGGTAAAATAAATGAGGTAAAATAAATAAGGTAAAATGTGACGAAAGAAAAGAAAGAGAATAGAAATTAAGTTGCTTCTATATATTTTAATTTGAATAAATCTGCCTTCCATCCATTCCATCCAATTAATAGTTCGTTTTGGCAGTGGTGTACGCAGCCACCTTTATGATAGTTGGTGCTGCCTTCGGTGCAGTTGGTGCTTGCTCGGTGCAGTTGGTGCTTGCCGGTGCAGTTGGTGCTTGCTGCCACCGTCATGATACATGTCAGACAACCTACAACATATTGAGCTGGCAATTTATATTTTTCCTCTCTCATTAATAAGGATTTATTTATAACGTTAGTGTAGTTCTTTTTTCTATCAGTATTTATTGTATTGTTACTATTTTATATTGACCGGATGTCGATCCGAACCGGTTATCATACGTTATACAAACCTTGTTAATAACCGCATGGCTGACAGATTGTCATCTGTCATCTGTCATCTGTGAAGTGTGTCAAGTGAAAACATGTGCATACGCATAGTGAAGCGCTCGCATAGTGAAGTGGTTCAAAAGTGGAACGCAGTGGCAAAAAGTGGAGCACAAAAGTGCATAATGCGTGTGCGTGAGTGAATGCAGTATGCATCGGGTGCAGTGCGTAGTGCGTAGTGCGTAGTGCGTAGTGCGTAGGCTGTGTGTTGCTGTGGCTAGCTTAAGAGGTTAAGAAGTGGAACGCCGTGGCGTTGTTGACGTGCTGGTAGGTTTTTATTTAATATTTTTAAGTAAGCAATATTTTAATGATTAACTTTATCTTGTTACAGGTTTTATCCATACATTGTCCATCGGGTTATGGTGATAAAACAGGATTCGAGTTGGACTATCTGTTGTCGTGCTGGTAGGTTTTTTTATTTAATAGTTTTATTTAGTATCTCGTTTTAGGTTTTATCCATAGATTATCCATCGGGTGATGGTAATAAAACAGGATTCGAGTTGGACTATCTGTTGACGTGCTGGTAGGTTTTTATTTAATAGTTTTAAGTTAGCATTATTTTAATCATTGACTTAATTAAATACTACTACAACTTTATCTCGTTATAGGTTTTATCCATACATTGTCCATCGAGTGATGGTAATAAAACAGGATTCGAGATGGACTATCTGTTGACGTGCTGGTAGGTTTTTATTTAATAGTTTTAAGTTAGCATTATTTTAATCATTGACTTTATTAAATACACTACAACTTTATCTCGTTATAGGTTTTATCCATAGATTGTCCATCGGGTGATGGTAATAAAACAGGATTCGAGTTGGACTATCTGTTGACGTGCTGGTAGGTTTTTATTTAATATTTTTAAGTAAGCAATATTTTAATGATTAACTTTATCTTGTTACAGGTTTTATCCATACATTGTCCATCGGGTTATGGTGATAAAACAGGATTCGAGTTGGACTATCTGTTGTCGTGCTGGTAGGTTTTTTTTATTTAATAGTTTTATTTAGTATCTCGTTTTAGGTTTTATCCATAGATTATCCATCGGGTGATGGTAATAAAACAGGATTCGAGTTGGACTATCTGTTGACGTGCTGGTAGGTTTTTATTTAATAGTTTTAAGTTAGCATTATTTTAATCATTGACTTTATTAAATACTACTTCAACTTTATCTCGTTATAGGTTTTATCCATACATTGTCCATCGAGTGATGGTAATAAAACAGGATTCGAGATGGACTATCTGTTGACGTGCTGGTAGGTTTTTATTTAATAGTTTTAAGTTAGCATTATTTTAATCATTGACTTTATTAAATACTACTACAACTTTATCTCGTTATAGGTTTTATCCATAGATTGTCCATCGGGTGATGGTAATAAAACAGGATTCGAGTTGGACTATCTGTTGACGTGCTGGTAGGTTTTTATTTAATAGTTTTAAGTTAGCATTATTTTAATCATTGACTTTATTAAATACACTACAACTTTATCTCGTTATAGGTTTTATCCATAGATTATCCATCGAGTGATGGTAATAAAACAGGATTCGAGTTGGACTATCTGTTGACGTGCTGGTAGGTTTTTATTTAATAGTTTTAAGTTAGCATTATTTTAATCATTGACTTTATTAAATACTACTACAACTTTATCTCGTTATAGGTTTTATCCATAGATTGTCCATCGGGTGATGGTAATAAAACAGGATTCGAGTTGGACTATCTGTTGACGTGCTGGTAGGTTTTTATTTAATAGTTTTAAGTTAGCATTATTTTAATCATTGACTTTATTAAATACACTACAACTTTATCTCGTTATAGGTTTTATCCATAGATTGTCCATCGGGTGATGGTAATAAAACAGGATTCGAGTTGGACTATCTGTTGACGTACTGGTAGGTTTTTATTTAATAGTTTTAAGTTAGCATTATTTTAATCATTGACTTTATTAAATACTACTACAACTTTATCTCGTTATAGGTTTTATCCATAGATTGTCCATCGGGTGATGGTGATAAAACAGGATTCGAGTTGGACTATCTGTTGTCGTGCTGGTAGGTTTTTATTTAATAGTTTTATTTAGTATCTCGGTATAGGTTTTATCGAGTGATGGTAATAAAACAGTGGTAATAAACAGTGATGTGATGTAGTGTGATTTGAGAAATAAAATAAATGAATATAAGGTATAATAAATATAGGGGTAATATATTGTTAAATCTGACGAAAGAAAAGAAAGAGAATATAAGGTATAATAAATATAGGGGTAAAATGTGGTAAAATAAATGAGGTAAAATAAATAAGGTAAAATGTGACGAAAGAAAAGAAAGAGAATAGAAATTAAGTTGCTTCTATATATTTTAATTTGAATAAATCTGCCTTCCATCCATTCCATCCAATTAATAGTTCGTTTTGGCAGTGGTGTACGCAGCCACCTTTATGATAGTTGGTGCTGCCTTCGGTGCAGTTGGTGCTTGCTCGGTGCAGTTGGTGCTTGCCGGTGCAGTTGGTGCTTGCTGCCACCGTCATGATACATGTCAGACAACCTACAACATATTGAGCTGGCAATTTATATTTTTCCTCTCTCATTAATAAGGATTTATTTATAACGTTAGTGTAGTTCTTTTTTCTATCAGTATTTATTGTATTGTTACTATTTTATATTGACCGGATGTCGATCCGAACCGGTTATCATACGTTATACAAACCTTGTTAATAACCGCATGGCTGACAGATTGTCATCTGTCATCTGTCATCTGTGAAGTGTGTCAAGTGAAAACATGTGCATACGCATAGTGAAGCGCTCGCATAGTGAAGTGGTTCAAAAGTGGAACGCAGTGGCAAAAAGTGGAGCACAAAAGTGCATAATGCGTGTGCGTGAGTGAATGCAGTATGCATCGGGTGCAGTGCGTAGTGCGTAGTGCGTAGTGCGTAGTGCGTAGGCTGTGTGTTGCTGTGGCTAGCTTAAGAGGTTAAGAAGTGGAACGCCGTGGCGTTGTTGACGTGCTGGTAGGTTTTTATTTAATATTTTTAAGTAAGCAATATTTTAATGATTAACTTTATCTTGTTACAGGTTTTATCCATACATTGTCCATCGGGTTATGGTGATAAAACAGGATTCGAGTTGGACTATCTGTTGTCGTGCTGGTAGGTTTTTTTATTTAATAGTTTTATTTAGTATCTCGTTTTAGGTTTTATCCATAGATTATCCATCGGGTGATGGTAATAAAACAGGATTCGAGTTGGACTATCTGTTGACGTGCTGGTAGGTTTTTATTTAATAGTTTTAAGTTAGCATTATTTTAATCATTGACTTAATTAAATACTACTACAACTTTATCTCGTTATAGGTTTTATCCATACATTGTCCATCGAGTGATGGTAATAAAACAGGATTCGAGATGGACTATCTGTTGACGTGCTGGTAGGTTTTTATTTAATAGTTTTAAGTTAGCATTATTTTAATCATTGACTTTATTAAATACACTACAACTTTATCTCGTTATAGGTTTTATCCATAGATTGTCCATCGGGTGATGGTAATAAAACAGGATTCGAGTTGGACTATCTGTTGACGTGCTGGTAGGTTTTTATTTAATATTTTTAAGTAAGCAATATTTTAATGATTAACTTTATCTTGTTACAGGTTTTATCCATACATTGTCCATCGGGTTATGGTGATAAAACAGGATTCGAGTTGGACTATCTGTTGTCGTGCTGGTAGGTTTTTTTTATTTAATAGTTTTATTTAGTATCTCGTTTTAGGTTTTATCCATAGATTATCCATCGGGTGATGGTAATAAAACAGGATTCGAGTTGGACTATCTGTTGACGTGCTGGTAGGTTTTTATTTAATAGTTTTAAGTTAGCATTATTTTAATCATTGACTTTATTAAATACTACTTCAACTTTATCTCGTTATAGGTTTTATCCATACATTGTCCATCGAGTGATGGTAATAAAACAGGATTCGAGATGGACTATCTGTTGACGTGCTGGTAGGTTTTTATTTAATAGTTTTAAGTTAGCATTATTTTAATCATTGACTTTATTAAATACTACTACAACTTTATCTCGTTATAGGTTTTATCCATAGATTGTCCATCGGGTGATGGTAATAAAACAGGATTCGAGTTGGACTATCTGTTGACGTGCTGGTAGGTTTTTATTTAATAGTTTTAAGTTAGCATTATTTTAATCATTGACTTTATTAAATACACTACAACTTTATCTCGTTATAGGTTTTATCCATAGATTATCCATCGAGTGATGGTAATAAAACAGGATTCGAGTTGGACTATCTGTTGACGTGCTGGTAGGTTTTTATTTAATAGTTTTAAGTTAGCATTATTTTAATCATTGACTTTATTAAATACTACTACAACTTTATCTCGTTATAGGTTTTATCCATAGATTGTCCATCGGGTGATGGTAATAAAACAGGATTCGAGTTGGACTATCTGTTGACGTGCTGGTAGGTTTTTATTTAATAGTTTTAAGTTAGCATTATTTTAATCATTGACTTTATTAAATACACTACAACTTTATCTCGTTATAGGTTTTATCCATAGATTGTCCATCGGGTGATGGTAATAAAACAGGATTCGAGTTGGACTATCTGTTGACGTACTGGTAGGTTTTTATTTAATAGTTTTAAGTTAGCATTATTTTAATCATTGACTTTATTAAATACTACTACAACTTTATCTCGTTATAGGTTTTATCCATAGATTGTCCATCGGGTGATGGTGATAAAACAGGATTCGAGTTGGACTATCTGTTGTCGTGCTGGTAGGTTTTTATTTAATAGTTTTATTTAGTATCTCGGTATAGGTTTTATCGAGTGATGGTAATAAAACAGTGGTAATAAACAGTGATGTGATGTAGTGTGATTTGAGAAATAAAATAAATGAATATAAGGTATAATAAATATAGGGGTAATATATTGTTAAATCTGACGAAAGAAAAGAAAGAGAATATAAGGTATAATAAATATAGGGGTAAAATGTGGTAAAATAAATGAGGTAAAATAAATAAGGTAAAATGTGACGAAAGAAAAGAAAGAGAATAGAAATTAAGTTGCTTCTATATATTTTAATTTGAATAAATCTGCCTTCCATCCATTCCATCCAATTAATAGTTCGTTTTGGCAGTGGTGTACGCAGCCACCTTTATGATAGTTGGTGCTGCCTTCGGTGCAGTTGGTGCTTGCTCGGTGCAGTTGGTGCTTGCCGGTGCAGTTGGTGCTTGCTGCCACCGTCATGATACATGTCAGACAACCTACAACATATTGAGCTGGCAATTTATATTTTTCCTCTCTCATTAATAAGGATTTATTTATAACGTTAGTGTAGTTCTTTTTTCTATCAGTATTTATTGTATTGTTACTATTTTATATTGACCGGATGTCGATCCGAACCGGTTATCATACGTTATACAAACCTTGTTAATAACCGCATGGCTGACAGATTGTCATCTGTCATCTGTCATCTGTGAAGTGTGTCAAGTGAAAACATGTGCATACGCATAGTGAAGCGCTCGCATAGTGAAGTGGTTCAAAAGTGGAACGCAGTGGCAAAAAGTGGAGCACAAAAGTGCATAATGCGTGTGCGTGAGTGAATGCAGTATGCATCGGGTGCAGTGCGTAGTGCGTAGTGCGTAGTGCGTAGTGCGTAGGCTGTGTGTTGCTGTGGCTAGCTTAAGAGGTTAAGAAGTGGAACGCCGTGGCGTTGTTGACGTGCTGGTAGGTTTTTATTTAATATTTTTAAGTAAGCAATATTTTAATGATTAACTTTATCTTGTTACAGGTTTTATCCATACATTGTCCATCGGGTTATGGTGATAAAACAGGATTCGAGTTGGACTATCTGTTGTCGTGCTGGTAGGTTTTTTTATTTAATAGTTTTATTTAGTATCTCGTTTTAGGTTTTATCCATAGATTATCCATCGGGTGATGGTAATAAAACAGGATTCGAGTTGGACTATCTGTTGACGTGCTGGTAGGTTTTTATTTAATAGTTTTAAGTTAGCATTATTTTAATCATTGACTTAATTAAATACTACTACAACTTTATCTCGTTATAGGTTTTATCCATACATTGTCCATCGAGTGATGGTAATAAAACAGGATTCGAGATGGACTATCTGTTGACGTGCTGGTAGGTTTTTATTTAATAGTTTTAAGTTAGCATTATTTTAATCATTGACTTTATTAAATACACTACAACTTTATCTCGTTATAGGTTTTATCCATAGATTGTCCATCGGGTGATGGTAATAAAACAGGATTCGAGTTGGACTATCTGTTGACGTGCTGGTAGGTTTTTATTTAATATTTTTAAGTAAGCAATATTTTAATGATTAACTTTATCTTGTTACAGGTTTTATCCATACATTGTCCATCGGGTTATGGTGATAAAACAGGATTCGAGTTGGACTATCTGTTGTCGTGCTGGTAGGTTTTTTTTATTTAATAGTTTTATTTAGTATCTCGTTTTAGGTTTTATCCATAGATTATCCATCGGGTGATGGTAATAAAACAGGATTCGAGTTGGACTATCTGTTGACGTGCTGGTAGGTTTTTATTTAATAGTTTTAAGTTAGCATTATTTTAATCATTGACTTTATTAAATACTACTTCAACTTTATCTCGTTATAGGTTTTATCCATACATTGTCCATCGAGTGATGGTAATAAAACAGGATTCGAGATGGACTATCTGTTGACGTGCTGGTAGGTTTTTATTTAATAGTTTTAAGTTAGCATTATTTTAATCATTGACTTTATTAAATACTACTACAACTTTATCTCGTTATAGGTTTTATCCATAGATTGTCCATCGGGTGATGGTAATAAAACAGGATTCGAGTTGGACTATCTGTTGACGTGCTGGTAGGTTTTTATTTAATAGTTTTAAGTTAGCATTATTTTAATCATTGACTTTATTAAATACACTACAACTTTATCTCGTTATAGGTTTTATCCATAGATTATCCATCGAGTGATGGTAATAAAACAGGATTCGAGTTGGACTATCTGTTGACGTGCTGGTAGGTTTTTATTTAATAGTTTTAAGTTAGCATTATTTTAATCATTGACTTTATTAAATACTACTACAACTTTATCTCGTTATAGGTTTTATCCATAGATTGTCCATCGGGTGATGGTAATAAAACAGGATTCGAGTTGGACTATCTGTTGACGTGCTGGTAGGTTTTTATTTAATAGTTTTAAGTTAGCATTATTTTAATCATTGACTTTATTAAATACACTACAACTTTATCTCGTTATAGGTTTTATCCATAGATTGTCCATCGGGTGATGGTAATAAAACAGGATTCGAGTTGGACTATCTGTTGACGTACTGGTAGGTTTTTATTTAATAGTTTTAAGTTAGCATTATTTTAATCATTGACTTTATTAAATACTACTACAACTTTATCTCGTTATAGGTTTTATCCATAGATTGTCCATCGGGTGATGGTGATAAAACAGGATTCGAGTTGGACTATCTGTTGTCGTGCTGGTAGGTTTTTATTTAATAGTTTTATTTAGTATCTCGGTATAGGTTTTATCGAGTGATGGTAATAAAACAGTGGTAATAAACAGTGATGTGATGTAGTGTGATTTGAGAAATAAAATAAATGAATATAAGGTATAATAAATATAGGGGTAATATATTGTTAAATCTGACGAAAGAAAAGAAAGAGAATATAAGGTATAATAAATATAGGGGTAAAATGTGGTAAAATAAATGAGGTAAAATAAATAAGGTAAAATGTGACGAAAGAAAAGAAAGAGAATAGAAATTAAGTTGCTTCTATATATTTTAATTTGAATAAATCTGCCTTCCATCCATTCCATCCAATTAATAGTTCGTTTTGGCAGTGGTGTACGCAGCCACCTTTATGATAGTTGGTGCTGCCTTCGGTGCAGTTGGTGCTTGCTCGGTGCAGTTGGTGCTTGCCGGTGCAGTTGGTGCTTGCTGCCACCGTCATGATACATGTCAGACAACCTACAACATATTGAGCTGGCAATTTATATTTTTCCTCTCTCATTAATAAGGATTTATTTATAACGTTAGTGTAGTTCTTTTTTCTATCAGTATTTATTGTATTGTTACTATTTTATATTGACCGGATGTCGATCCGAACCGGTTATCATACGTTATACAAACCTTGTTAATAACCGCATGGCTGACAGATTGTCATCTGTCATCTGTCATCTGTGAAGTGTGTCAAGTGAAAACATGTGCATACGCATAGTGAAGCGCTCGCATAGTGAAGTGGTTCAAAAGTGGAACGCAGTGGCAAAAAGTGAGCACAAAGTGCATAATGCGTGTGCGTGAGTGAATGCAGTATGCATCGGGTGCAGTGCGTAGTGCGTAGTGCGTAGTGCGTAGTGCGTAGGCTGTGTGTTGCTGTGGCTAGCTTAAGAGGTTAAGAAGTGGAACGCCGTGGCGTTGTTGACGTGCTGGTAGGTTTTTATTTAATATTTTTAAGTAAGCAATATTTTAATGATTAACTTTATCTTGTTACAGGTTTTATCCATACATTGTCCATCGGGTTATGGTGATAAAACAGGATTCGAGTTGGACTATCTGTTGTCGTGCTGGTAGGTTTTTTTATTTAATAGTTTTATTTAGTATCTCGTTTTAGGTTTTATCCATAGATTATCCATCGGGTGATGGTAATAAAACAGGATTCGAGTTGGACTATCTGTTGACGTGCTGGTAGGTTTTTATTTAATAGTTTTAAGTTAGCATTATTTTAATCATTGACTTAATTAAATACTACTACAACTTTATCTCGTTATAGGTTTTATCCATACATTGTCCATCGAGTGATGGTAATAAAACAGGATTCGAGATGGACTATCTGTTGACGTGCTGGTAGGTTTTTATTTAATAGTTTTAAGTTAGCATTATTTTAATCATTGACTTTATTAAATACACTACAACTTTATCTCGTTATAGGTTTTATCCATAGATTGTCCATCGGGTGATGGTAATAAAACAGAGGATTCGAGTTGGACTATCTGTTGACGTGCTGGTAGGTTTTTATTTAATATTTTTAAGTAAGCAATATTTTAATGATTAACTTTATCTTGTTACAGGTTTTATCCATACATTGTCCATCGGGTTATGGTGATAAAACAGGATTCGAGTTGGACTATCTGTTGTCGTGCTGGTAGGTTTTTTTTTATTTAATAGTTTTATTTAGTATCTCGTTTTAGGTTTTATCCATAGATTATCCATCGGGTGATGGTAATAAAACAGGATTCGAGTTGGACTATCTGTTGACGTGCTGGTAGGTTTTTATTTAATAGTTTTAAGTTAGCATTATTTTAATCATTGACTTTATTAAATACTACTTCAACTTTATCTCGTTATAGGTTTTATCCATACATTGTCCATCGAGTGATGGTAATAAAACAGGATTCGAGATGGACTATCTGTTGACGTGCTGGTAGGTTTTTATTTAATAGTTTTAAGTTAGCATTATTTTAATCATTGACTTTATAAATACTACTACAACTTTATCTCGTTATAGGTTTTATCCATAGATTGTCCATCGGGTGATGGTAATAAAACAGGATTCGAGTTGGACTATCTGTTGACGTGCTGGTAGGTTTTTATTTAATAGTTTTAAGTTAGCATTATTTTAATCATTGACTTTATTAAATACACTACAACTTTATCTCGTTATAGGTTTTATCCATAGATTATCCATCGAGTGATGGTAATAAAACGGATTCGAGTTGGACTATCTGTTGACGTGCTGGTAGGTTTTTATTTAATAGTTTTAAGTTAGCATTATTTTAATCATTGACTTTATTAAATACTACTACAACTTTATCTCGTTATAGGTTTTATCATAGATTGTCCATCGGGTGATGGTAATAAAACAGGATTCGAGTTGGACTATCTGTTGACGTGCTGGTAGGTTTTTATTTAATAGTTTTAAGTTAGCATTATTTTAATCATTGACTTTATTAAATACACTACAACTTTATCTCGTTATAGGTTTTATCCATAGATTGTCCATCGGGTGATGGTAATAAAACAGGATTCGAGTTGGACTATCTGTTGACGTGCTGGTAGGTTTTTATTTAATAGTTTTAAGTTAGCATTATTTTAATCATTGACTTTATTAAATACTACTACAACTTTATCTCGTTATAGGTTTTATCCATAGATTGTCCATCGGGTGATGGTGATAAAACAGGATTCGAGTTGGACTATCTGTTGTCGTGCTGGTAGGTTTTTATTTAATAGTTTTATTTAGTATCTCGGTATAGGTTTTATCGAGTGATGGTAATAAACAGTGTAATAAACAGTGATGTGATGTAGTGTGATTTGAGAAATAAAATAAATGAATATAAGGTATAATAAATATAGGGGTAATATATTGTTAAATCTGACGAAAGAAAAGAAAGAGAATATAAGGTATAATAAATATAGGGGGTAAAATGTGGTAAAATAAATGAGGTAAAATAAATAAGGTAAAATGTGACGAAAGAAAAGAAAGAGAATAGAAATTAAGTTGCTTCTATATATTTTAATTTGAATAAATCTGCCTTCCATCCATTCCATCCAATTAATAGTTCGTTTTGGCAGTGGTGTACGCAGCCACCTTTATGATAGTTGGTGCTGCCTTCGGTGCAGTTGGTGCTTGCTCGGTGCAGTGGTGCTTGCCGGTGCAGTTGGTGCTTGCTGCCACGTCATGATACATGTCAGACAACCTACAACATATTGAGCTGGCAATTTATATTTTTCTCTCTCATTAATAAGGATTTATTTATAACGTTAGTGTAGTTCTTTTTTCTATCAGTATTTATTGTATTGTTACTATTTTATATTGACCGGATGTCGATCCGAACCGGTTATCATACGTTATACAAACCTTGTTAATAACCGCATGGCTGACAGATTGTCATCTGTCATCTGTATCTGTGAAGTGTGTCAAGTGAAAACATGTGCATACGCATAGTGAAGCGCTCGCATAGTGAAGTGGTTCAAAAGTGGAACGCAGTGGGCAAAAAGTGGAGCACAAAAGTGCATAATGCGTGTGCGTGAGTGAATGCAGTATGCATCGGGTGCAGTGCGTAGTGCGTAGTGCGTAGTGCGTAGTGCGTAGGCTGTGTGTTGCTGTGGCTAGCTTAAGAGGTTAAGAAGTGGAACGCCGTGGCGTTGTTGACGTGCTGGTAGGTTTTTATTTAATATTTTTAAGTAAGCAATATTTTAATGATTAACTTTATCTTGTTACAGGTTTTATCCATACATTGTCCATCGGGTTATGGTGATAAAACAGGATTCGAGTTGGACTATCTGTTGTCGTGCTGGTAGGTTTTTTTATTTAATAGTTTTATTTAGTATCTCGTTTTAGGTTTTATCCATAGATTATCCATCGGGTGATGGTAATAAAACAGGATTCGAGTTGGACTATCTGTTGACGTGCTGGTAGGTTTTTATTTAATAGTTTTAAGTTAGCATTATTTTAATCATTGACTTAATTAAATACTACTACAACTTTATCTCGTTATAGGTTTTATCCATACATTGTCCATCGAGTGATGGTAATAAAACAGGATTCGAGATGGACTATCTGTTGACGTGCTGGTAGGTTTTTATTTAATAGTTTTAAGTTAGCATTATTTTAATCATTGACTTTATTAAATACACTACAACTTTATCTCGTTATAGGTTTTATCCATAGATTGTCCATCGGGTGATGGTAATAAAACAGGATTCGAGTTGGACTATCTGTTGACGTGCTGGTAGGTTTTTATTTAATATTTTTAAGTAAGCAATATTTTAATGATTAACTTTATCTTGTTACAGGTTTTATCCATACATTGTCCATCGGGTTATGGTGATAAAACAGGATTCGAGTTGGACTATCTGTTGTCGTGCTGGTAGGTTTTTTTTATTTAATAGTTTTATTTAGTATCTCGTTTTAGGTTTTATCCATAGATTATCCATCGGGTGATGGTAATAAAACAGGATTCGAGTTGGACTATCTGTTGACGTGCTGGTAGGTTTTTATTTAATAGTTTTAAGTTAGCATTATTTTAATCATTGACTTTATTAAATACTACTTCAACTTTATCTCGTTATAGGTTTTATCCATACATTGTCCATCGAGTGATGGTAATAAAACAGGATTCGAGATGGACTATCTGTTGACGTGCTGGTAGGTTTTTATTTAATAGTTTTAAGTTAGCATTATTTTAATCATTGACTTTATTAAATACTACTACAACTTTATCTCGTTATAGGTTTTATCCATAGATTGTCCATCGGGTGATGGTAATAAAACAGGATTCGAGTTGGACTATCTGTTGACGTGCTGGTAGGTTTTTATTTAATAGTTTTAAGTTAGCATTATTTTAATCATTGACTTTATTAAATACACTACAACTTTATCTCGTTATAGGTTTTATCCATAGATTATCCATCGAGTGATGGTAATAAAACAGGATTCGAGTTGGACTATCTGTTGACGTGCTGGTAGGTTTTTATTTAATAGTTTTAAGTTAGCATTATTTTAATCATTGACTTTATTAAATACTACTACAACTTTATCTCGTTATAGGTTTTATCCATAGATTGTCCATCGGGTGATGGTAATAAAACAGGATTCGAGTTGGACTATCTGTTGACGTGCTGGTAGGTTTTTATTTAATAGTTTTAAGTTAGCATTATTTTAATCATTGACTTTATTAAATACACTACAACTTTATCTCGTTATAGGTTTTATCCATAGATTGTCCATCGGGTGATGGTAATAAAACAGGATTCGAGTTGGACTATCTGTTGACGTACTGGTAGGTTTTTATTTAATAGTTTTAAGTTAGCATTATTTTAATCATTGACTTTATTAAATACTACTACAACTTTATCTCGTTATAGGTTTTATCCATAGATTGTCCATCGGGTGATGGTGATAAAACAGGATTCGAGTTGGACTATCTGTTGTCGTGCTGGTAGGTTTTTATTTAATAGTTTTATTTAGTATCTCGGTATAGGTTTTATCGAGTGATGGTAATAAAACAGTGGTAATAAACAGTGATGTGATGTAGTGTGATTTGAGAAATAAAATAAATGAATATAAGGTATAATAAATATAGGGGTAATATATTGTTAAATCTGACGAAAGAAAAGAAAGAGAATATAAGGTATAATAAATATAGGGGTAAAATGTGGTAAAATAAATGAGGTAAAATAAATAAGGTAAAATGTGACGAAAGAAAAGAAAGAGAATAGAAATTAAGTTGCTTCTATATATTTTAATTTGAATAAATCTGCCTTCCATCCATTCCATCCAATTAATAGTTCGTTTTGGCAGTGGTGTACGCAGCCACCTTTATGATAGTTGGTGCTGCCTTCGGTGCAGTTGGTGCTTGCTCGGTGCAGTTGGTGCTTGCCGGTGCAGTTGGTGCTTGCTGCCACCGTCATGATACATGTCAGACAACCTACAACATATTGAGCTGGCAATTTATATTTTTCCTCTCTCATTAATAAGGATTTATTTATAACGTTAGTGTAGTTCTTTTTTCTATCAGTATTTATTGTATTGTTACTATTTTATATTGACCGGATGTCGATCCGAACCGGTTATCATACGTTATACAAACCTTGTTAATAACCGCATGGCTGACAGATTGTCATCTGTCATCTGTCATCTGTGAAGTGTGTCAAGTGAAAACATGTGCATACGCATAGTGAAGCGCTCGCATAGTGAAGTGGTTCAAAAGTGGAACGCGAGTGGCAAAAAGTGGAGCACAAAAGTGCATAATGCGTGTGCGTGAGTGAATGCAGTATGCATCGGGTGCAGTGCGTAGTGCGTAGTGCGTAGTGCGTAGTGCGTAGGCTGTGTGTTGCTGTGGCTAGCTTAAGAGGTTAAGAAGTGGAACGCCGTGGCGTTGTTGACGTGCTGGTAGGTTTTTATTTAATATTTTTAAGTAAGCAATATTTTAATGATTAACTTTATCTTGTTACAGGTTTTATCCATACATTGTCCATCGGGTTATGGTGATAAAACAGGATTCGAGTTGGACTATCTGTTGTCGTGCTGGTAGGTTTTTTTATTTAATAGTTTTATTTAGTATCTCGTTTTAGGTTTTATCCATAGATTATCCATCGGGTGATGGTAATAAAACAGGATTCGAGTTGGACTATCTGTTGACGTGCTGGTAGGTTTTTATTTAATAGTTTTAAGTTAGCATTATTTTAATCATTGACTTTATTAAATACTACTACAACTTTATCTCGTTATAGGTTTTTATCCATACATTGTCCATCGAGTGATGGTAATAAAACAGAATTCGAGATGGACTATCTGTTGACGTGCTGGTAGGTTTTTATTTAATAGTTTTAAGTTAGCATTATTTTAATCATTGACTTTATTAAATACACTACAACTTTATCTCGTTATAGGTTTTATCCATAGATTGTCCATCGGGTGATGGTAATAAAACAGGATTCGAGTTGGACTATCTGTTGACGTGCTGGTAGGTTTTTATTTAATATTTTTAAAGTAAGCAATATTTTAATGATTAACTTTATCTTTGTTACAGGTTTTATCCATACATTGTCCATCGGGTTATGGTGATAAAACAGGATTCGAGTTGGACTATCTGTTGTTCGTGCTGGTAGGTTTTTTTTTATTTAATAGTTTTATTTAGTATCTCGTTTTAGGTTTTATCCATAGATTATCCATCGGGTGATGGTAATAAAACAGGATTCGAGTTGGACTATCTGTTGACGTGCTGGTAGGTTTTTATTTAATAGTTTTAAGTTAGCATTATTTTAATCATTGACTTTATTAAATACTACTTCAACTTTATCTCGTTATAGGTTTTTATCCATACATTGTCCATCGAGTGATGGTAATAAAACAGGATTCGAGATGGACTATCTGTTGACGTGCTGGTAGGTTTTTATTTAATAGTTTTAAGTTAGGCATTATTTTAATCATTGACTTTATTAAATACTACTACAACTTTATCTCGTTATAGGTTTTATCCATAGATTGTCCATCGGGTTGATGGTAATAAAACAGGATTCGAGTTGGACTATCTGTTGACGTGCTGGTAGGTTTTTATTTAATAGTTTTAAGTTAGCATTATTTTAATCATTGACTTTATTAAATACACTACAACTTTATCTCGTTATAGGTTTTATCCATAGATTATCCATCGAGTGATGGTAATAAAACAGGATTCGAGTTGGACTATCTGTTGACGTGCTGGTAGGTTTTTATTTAATAGTTTTAAGTTAGCATTATTTTAATCATTGACTTTATTAAATACTACTACAACTTTATCTCGTTATAGGTTTTATCCATAGATTGTCCATCGGGTGATGGTAATAAAACAGGATTCGAGTTGGACTATCTGTTGACGTGCTGGTAGGTTTTATTTAATAGTTTTAAGTTAGCATTATTTTAATCATTGACTTTATTAAATACACTACAACTTTATCTCGTTATAGGTTTTATCCATAGATTGTCCATCGGGTGATGGTAATAAAACAGGATTTCGAGTTTGGACTATCTGTTTGACGTACTGGTAGGTTTTTATTTAATAGTTTTAAGTTAGCATTATTTTAATCATTGACTTTATTAAATACTACTACAACTTTATCTCGTTATAGGTTTTATCCATAGATTGTCCATCGGGTGATGGTGATAAAACAGGATTCGAGTTGGACTATCTGTTGTCGTGCTGGTAGGTTTTTATTTAATAGTTTTATTTAGTATCTCGGTATAGGTTTTATCGAGTGATGGTAATAAAACAGTGGTAATAAACAGTGATGTGATGTAGTGTGATTTGAGAAATAAAATAAATGAATATAAGGTATAATAAATATAGGGGTAATATATTGTTAAATCTGACGAAAGAAAAGAAAGAGAATATAAGGTATAATAAATATAGGGGTAAAATGTGGTTAAATAAATGAGGTGGTAAAATAAATAAGGTAAAATGTGACGAAAGAAAAGAAAGAGAATAGAAATTAAGTTGCTTCTATATATTTTAATTTGAATAAATCTGCCTTCCATCCATTCCATCCAATTAATAGTTCGTTTTGGCAGTGGTGTACGCAGCCACCTTTATGATAGTTGGTGCTGCCTTCGGTGCAGTTGGTGCTTGCTCGGTGCAGTTGGTGCTTGCCGGTGCAGTTGGTGCTTGCTGCCACCGTCATGATACATGTCAGACAACCTACAACATATTGAGCTGGCAATTTATATTTTTCCTCTCTCATTAATAAGGATTTATTTATAACGTTAGTGTAGTTCTTTTTTCTATCAGTATTTATTGTATTGTTACTATTTTATATTGACCGGATGTCGATCCGAACCGGTTATCATACGTTATACAAACCTTGTTAATAACCGCATGGCTGACAGATTGTCATCTGTCATCTGTCATCTGTGAAGTGTGTCAAGTGAAAACATGTGCATACGCATAGTGAAGCGCTCGCATAGTGAAGTGGTTCAAAAGTGGAACGCAGTGGCAAAAAGTGGAGCACAAAAGTGCATAATGCGTGTGCGTGAGTGAATGCAGTATGCATCGGGTGCAGTGCGTAGTGCGTAGTGCGTAGTGCGTAGTGCGTAGGCTGTGTGTTGCTGTGGCTAGCTTAAGAGGTTAAGAAGTGGAACGCCGTGGCGTTGTTGACGTGCTGGTAGGTTTTTATTTAATATTTTTAAGTAAGCAATATTTTAATGATTAACTTTATCTTGTTACAGGTTTTATCCATACATTGTCCATCGGGTTATGGTGATAAAACAGGATTCGAGTTGGACTATCTGTTGTCGTGCTGGTAGGTTTTTTTATTTAATAGTTTTATTTAGTATCTCGTTTTAGGTTTTATCCATAGATTATCCATCGGGTGATGGTAATAAAACAGGATTCGAGTTGGACTATCTGTTGACGTGCTGGTAGGTTTTTATTTAATAGTTTTAAGTTAGCATTATTTTAATCATTGACTTTATTAAATACTACTACAACTTTATCTCGTTATAGGTTTTATCCATACATTGTCCATCGAGTGATGGTAATAAAACAGAATTCGAGATGGACTATCTGTTGACGTGCTGGTAGGTTTTTATTTAATAGTTTTAAGTTAGCATTATTTTAATCATTGACTTTATTAAATACACTACAACTTTATCTCGTTATAGGTTTTATCCATAGATTGTCCATCGGGTGATGGTAATAAAACAGGATTCGAGTTGGACTATCTGTTGACGTGCTGGTAGGTTTTTATTTAATATTTTTAAGTAAGCAATATTTTAATGATTAACTTTATCTTGTTACAGGTTTTATCCATACATTGTCCATCGGGTTATGGTGATAAAACAGGATTCGAGTTGGACTATCTGTTGTCGTGCTGGTAGGTTTTTTTTATTTAATAGTTTTATTTAGTATCTCGTTTTAGGTTTTATCCATAGATTATCCATCGGGTGATGGTAATAAAACAGGATTCGAGTTGGACTATCTGTTGACGTGCTGGTAGGTTTTTATTTAATAGTTTTAAGTTAGCATTATTTTAATCATTGACTTTATTAAATACTACTTCAACTTTATCTCGTTATAGGTTTTATCCATACATTGTCCATCGAGTGATGGTAATAAAACAGGATTCGAGATGGACTATCTGTTGACGTGCTGGTAGGTTTTTATTTAATAGTTTTAAGTTAGCATTATTTTAATCATTGACTTTATTAAATACTACTACAACTTTATCTCGTTATAGGTTTTATCCATAGATTGTCCATCGGGTGATGGTAATAAAACAGGATTCGAGTTGGACTATCTGTTGACGTGCTGGTAGGTTTTTATTTAATAGTTTTAAGTTAGCATTATTTTAATCATTGACTTTATTAAATACACTACAACTTTATCTCGTTATAGGTTTTATCCATAGATTATCCATCGAGTGATGGTAATAAAACAGGATTCGAGTTGGACTATCTGTTGACGTGCTGGTAGGTTTTTATTTAATAGTTTTAAGTTAGCATTATTTTAATCATTGACTTTATTAAATACTACTACAACTTTATCTCGTTATAGGTTTTATCCATAGATTGTCCATCGGGTGATGGTAATAAAACAGGATTCGAGTTGGACTATCTGTTGACGTGCTGGTAGGTTTTTATTTAATAGTTTTAAGTTAGCATTATTTTAATCATTGACTTTATTAAATACACTACAACTTTATCTCGTTATAGGTTTTATCCATAGATTGTCCATCGGGTGATGGTAATAAAACAGGATTCGAGTTGGACTATCTGTTGACGTACTGGTAGGTTTTTATTTAATAGTTTTAAGTTAGCATTATTTTAATCATTGACTTTATTAAATACTACTACAACTTTATCTCGTTATAGGTTTTATCCATAGATTGTCCATCGGGTGATGGTGATAAAACAGGATTCGAGTTGGACTATCTGTTGTCGTGCTGGTAGGTTTTTATTTAATAGTTTTATTTAGTATCTCGGTATAGGTTTTATCGAGTGATGGTAATAAAACAGTGGTAATAAACAGTGATGTGATGTAGTGTGATTTGAGAAATAAAATAAATGAATATAAGGTATAATAAATATAGGGGTAATATATTGTTAAATCTGACGAAAGAAAAGAAAGAGAATATAAGGTATAATAAATATAGGGGTAAAATGTGGTAAAATAAATGAGGTAAAATAAATAAGGTAAAATGTGACGAAAGAAAAGAAAGAGAATAGAAATTAAGTTGCTTCTATATATTTTAATTTGAATAAATCTGCCTTCCATCCATTCCATCCAATTAATAGTTCGTTTTGGCAGTGGTGTACGCAGCCACCTTTATGATAGTTGGTGCTGCCTTCGGTGCAGTTGGTGCTTGCTCGGTGCAGTTGGTGCTTGCCGGTGCAGTTGGTGCTTGCTGCCACCGTCATGATACATGTCAGACAACCTACAACATATTGAGCTGGCAATTTATATTTTTCCTCTCTCATTAATAAGGATTTATTTATAACGTTAGTGTAGTTCTTTTTTCTATCAGTATTTATTGTATTGTTACTATTTTATATTGACCGGATGTCGATCCGAACCGGTTATCATACGTTATACAAACCTTGTTAATAACCGCATGGCTGACAGATTGTCATCTGTCATCTGTCATCTGTGAAGTGTGTCAAGTGAAAACATGTGCATACGCATAGTGAAGCGCTCGCATAGTGAAGTGGTTCAAAAGTGGAACGCAGTGGCAAAAAGTGGAGCACAAAAGTGCATAATGCGTGTGCGTGAGTGAATGCAGTATGCATCGGGTGCAGTGCGTAGTGCGTAGTGCGTAGTGCGTAGTGCGTAGGCTGTGTGTTGCTGTGGCTAGCTTAAGAGGTTAAGAAGTGGAACGCCGTGGCGTTGTTGACGTGCTGGTAGGTTTTTATTTAATATTTTTAAGTAAGCAATATTTTAATGATTAACTTTATCTTGTTACAGGTTTTATCCATACATTGTCCATCGGGTTATGGTGATAAAACAGGATTCGAGTTGGACTATCTGTTGTCGTGCTGGTAGGTTTTTTTATTTAATAGTTTTATTTAGTATCTCGTTTTAGGTTTTATCCATAGATTATCCATCGGGTGATGGTAATAAAACAGGATTCGAGTTGGACTATCTGTTGACGTGCTGGTAGGTTTTTATTTAATAGTTTTAAGTTAGCATTATTTTAATCATTGACTTTATTAAATACTACTACAACTTTATCTCGTTATAGGTTTTATCCATACATTGTCCATCGAGTGATGGTAATAAAACAGAATTCGAGATGGACTATCTGTTGACGTGCTGGTAGGTTTTTATTTAATAGTTTTAAGTTAGCATTATTTTAATCATTGACTTTATTAAATACACTACAACTTTATCTCGTTATAGGTTTTATCCATAGATTGTCCATCGGGTGATGGTAATAAAACAGGATTCGAGTTGGACTATCTGTTGACGTGCTGGTAGGTTTTTATTTAATATTTTTAAGTAAGCAATATTTTAATGATTAACTTTATCTTGTTACAGGTTTTATCCATACATTGTCCATCGGGTTATGGTGATAAAACAGGATTCGAGTTGGACTATCTGTTGTCGTGCTGGTAGGTTTTTTTTATTTAATAGTTTTATTTAGTATCTCGTTTTAGGTTTTATCCATAGATTATCCATCGGGTGATGGTAATAAAACAGGATTCGAGTTGGACTATCTGTTGACGTGCTGGTAGGTTTTTATTTAATAGTTTTAAGTTAGCATTATTTTAATCATTGACTTTATTAAATACTACTTCAACTTTATCTCGTTATAGGTTTTATCCATACATTGTCCATCGAGTGATGGTAATAAAACAGGATTCGAGATGGACTATCTGTT
Organism: Anopheles ziemanni; assembly: GCF_943734765.1. Taxonomy (NCBI): domain Eukaryota; kingdom Metazoa; phylum Arthropoda; class Insecta; order Diptera; family Culicidae; genus Anopheles; species Anopheles ziemanni. Next base: position 94,843,457 of record NC_080705.1, read on the forward strand.
GACGTGCTGGTAGGTTTTTATTTAATAGTTTTAAGTTAGCATTATTTTAATCATTGACTTTATTAAATACTACTACAACTTTATCTCGTTATAGGTTTTATCCATAGATTGTCCATCGGGTGATGGTAATAAAACAGGATTCGAGTTGGACTATCTGTTGACGTGCTGGTAGGTTTTTATTTAATAGTTTTAAGTTAGCATTATTTTAATCATTGACTTTATTAAATACACTACAACTTTATCTCGTTATAGGTTTTATCCATAGATTATCCATCGAGTGATGGTAATAAAACAGGATTCGAGTTGGACTATCTGTTGACGTGCTGGTAGGTTTTTATTTAATAGTTTTAAGTTAGCATTATTTTAATCATTGACTTTATTAAATACTACTACAACTTTATCTCGTTATAGGTTTTATCCATAGATTGTCCATCGGGTGATGGTAATAAAACAGGATTCGAGTTGGACTATCTGTTGACGTGCTGGTAGGTTTTTATTTAATAGTTTTAAGTTAGCATTATTTTAATCATTGACTTTATTAAATACACTACAACTTTATCTCGTTATAGGTTTTATCCATAGATTGTCCATCGGGTGATGGTAATAAAACAGGATTCGAGTTGGACTATCTGTTGACGTACTGGTAGGTTTTTATTTAATAGTTTTAAGTTAGCATTATTTTAATCATTGACTTTATTAAATACTACTACAACTTTATCTCGTTATAGGTTTTATCCATAGATTGTCCATCGGGTGATGGTGATAAAACAGGATTCGAGTTGGACTATCTGTTGTCGTGCTGGTAGGTTTTTATTTAATAGTTTTATTTAGTATCTCGGTATAGGTTTTATCGAGTGATGGTAATAAAACAGTGGTAATAAACAGTGATGTGATGTAGTGTGATTTGAGAAATAAAATAAATGAATATAAGGTATAATAAATATAGGGGTAATATATTGTTAAATCTGACGAAAGAAAAGAAAGAGAATATAAGGTATAATAAATATAGGGGTAAAATGTGGTAAAATAAATGAGGTAAAATAAATAAGGTAAAATGTGACGAAAGAAAAGAAAGAGAATAGAAATTAAGTTGCTTCTATATATTTTAATTTGAATAAATCTGCCTTCCATCCATTCCATCCAATTAATAGTTCGTTTTGGCAGTGGTGTACGCAGCCACCTTTATGATAGTTGGTGCTGCCTTCGGTGCAGTTGGTGCTTGCTCGGTGCAGTTGGTGCTTGCCGGTGCAGTTGGTGCTTGCTGCCACCGTCATGATACATGTCAGACAACCTACAACATATTGAGCTGGCAATTTATATTTTTCCTCTCTCATTAATAAGGATTTATTTATAACGTTAGTGTAGTTCTTTTTTCTATCAGTATTTATTGTATTGTTACTATTTTATATTGACCGGATGTCGATCCGAACCGGTTATCATACGTTATACAAACCTTGTTAATAACCGCATGGCTGACAGATTGTCATCTGTCATCTGTCATCTGTGAAGTGTGTCAAGTGAAAACATGTGCATACGCATAGTGAAGCGCTCGCATAGTGAAGTGGTTCAAAAGTGGAACGCAGTGGCAAAAAGTGGAGCACAAAAGTGCATAATGCGTGTGCGTGAGTGAATGCAGTATGCATCGGGTGCAGTGCGTAGTGCGTAGTGCGTAGTGCGTAGTGCGTAGGCTGTGTGTTGCTGTGGCTAGCTTAAGAGGTTAAGAAGTGGAACGCCGTGGCGTTGTTGACGTGCTGGTAGGTTTTTATTTAATATTTTTAAGTAAGCAATATTTTAATGATTAACTTTATCTTGTTACAGGTTTTATCCATACATTGTCCATCGGGTTATGGTGATAAAACAGGATTCGAGTTGGACTATCTGTTGTCGTGCTGGTAGGTTTTTTTATTTAATAGTTTTATTTAGTATCTCGTTTTAGGTTTTATCCATAGATTATCCATCGGGTGATGGTAATAAAACAGGATTCGAGTTGGACTATCTGTTGACGTGCTGGTAGGTTTTTATTTAATAGTTTTAAGTTAGCATTATTTTAATCATTGACTTTATTAAATACTACTACAACTTTATCTCGTTATAGGTTTTATCCATACATTGTCCATCGAGTGATGGTAATAAAACAGAATTCGAGATGGACTATCTGTTGACGTGCTGGTAGGTTTTTATTTAATAGTTTTAAGTTAGCATTATTTTAATCATTGACTTTATTAAATACACTACAACTTTATCTCGTTATAGGTTTTATCCATAGATTGTCCATCGGGTGATGGTAATAAAACAGGATTCGAGTTGGACTATCTGTTGACGTGCTGGTAGGTTTTTATTTAATATTTTTAAGTAAGCAATATTTTAATGATTAACTTTATCTTGTTACAGGTTTTATCCATACATTGTCCATCGGGTTATGGTGATAAAACAGGATTCGAGTTGGACTATCTGTTGTCGTGCTGGTAGGTTTTTTTTATTTAATAGTTTTTTTTAGTATCTCGTTTTAGGTTTTATCCATAGATTATCCATCGGGTGATGGTAATAAAACAGGATTCGAGTTGGACTATCTGTTGACGTGCTGGTAGGTTTTTATTTAATAGTTTTAAGTTAGCATTATTTTAATCATTGACTTTATTAAATACTACTTCAACTTTATCTCGTTATAGGTTTTATCCATACATTGTCCATCGAGTGATGGTAATAAAACAGGATTCGAGATGGACTATCTGTTGACGTGCTGGTAGGTTTTTATTTAATAGTTTTAAGTTAGCATTATTTTAATCATTGACTTTATTAAATACTACTACAACTTTATCTCGTTATAGGTTTTATCCATAGATTGTCCATCGGGTGATGGTAATAAAACAGGATTCGAGTTGGACTATCTGTTGACGTGCTGGTAGGTTTTTATTTAATAGTTTTAAGTTAGCATTATTTTAATCATTGACTTTATTAAATACACTACAACTTTATCTCGTTATAGGTTTTATCCATAGATTATCCATCGAGTGATGGTAATAAAACAGGATTCGAGTTGGACTATCTGTTGACGTGCTGGTAGGTTTTTATTTAATAGTTTTAAGTTAGCATTATTTTAATCATTGACTTTATTAAATACTACTACAACTTTATCTCGTTATAGGTTTTATCCATAGATTGTCCATCGGGTGATGGTAATAAAACAGGATTCGAGTTGGACTATCTGTTGACGTGCTGGTAGGTTTTTATTTAATAGTTTTAAGTTAGCATTATTTTAATCATTGACTTTATTAAATACACTACAACTTTATCTCGTTATAGGTTTTATCCATAGATTGTCCATCGGGTGATGGTAATAAAACAGGATTCGAGTTGGACTATCTGTTGACGTACTGGTAGGTTTTTATTTAATAGTTTTAAGTTAGCATTATTTTAATCATTGACTTTATTAAATACTACTACAACTTTATCTCGTTATAGGTTTTATCCATAGATTGTCCATCGGGTGATGGTGATAAAACAGGATTCGAGTTGGACTATCTGTTGTCGTGCTGGTAGGTTTTTATTTAATAGTTTTATTTAGTATCTCGGTATAGGTTTTATCGAGTGATGGTAATAAAACAGTGGTAATAAACAGTGATGTGATGTAGTGTGATTTGAGAAATAAAATAAATGAATATAAGGTATAATAAATATAGGGGTAATATATTGTTAAATCTGACGAAAGAAAAGAAAGAGAATATAAGGTATAATAAATATAGGGGTAAAATGTGGTAAAATAAATGAGGTAAAATAAATAAGGTAAAATGTGACGAAAGAAAAGAAAGAGAATAGAAATTAAGTTGCTTCTATATATTTTAATTTGAATAAATCTGCCTTCCATCCATTCCATCCAATTAATAGTTCGTTTTGGCAGTGGTGTACGCAGCCACCTTTATGATAGTTGGTGCTGCCTTCGGTGCAGTTGGTGCTTGCTCGGTGCAGTTGGTGCTTGCCGGTGCAGTTGGTGCTTGCTGCCACCGTCATGATACATGTCAGACAACCTACAACATATTGAGCTGGCAATTTATATTTTTCCTCTCTCATTAATAAGGATTTATTTATAACGTTAGTGTAGTTCTTTTTTCTATCAGTATTTATTGTATTGTTACTATTTTATATTGACCGGATGTCGATCCGAACCGGTTATCATACGTTATACAAACCTTGTTAATAACCGCATGGCTGACAGATTGTCATCTGTCATCTGTCATCTGTGAAGTGTGTCAAGTGAAAACATGTGCATACGCATAGTGAAGCGCTCGCATAGTGAAGTGGTTCAAAAGTGGAACGCAGTGGCAAAAAGTGGAGCACAAAAGTGCATAATGCGTGTGCGTGAGTGAATGCAGTATGCATCGGGTGCAGTGCGTAGTGCGTAGTGCGTAGTGCGTAGTGCGTAGGCTGTGTGTTGCTGTGGCTAGCTTAAGAGGTTAAGAAGTGGAACGCCGTGGCGTTGTTGACGTGCTGGTAGGTTTTTATTTAATATTTTTAAGTAAGCAATATTTTAATGATTAACTTTATCTTGTTACAGGTTTTATCCATACATTGTCCATCGGGTTATGGTGATAAAACAGGATTCGAGTTGGACTATCTGTTGTCGTGCTGGTAGGTTTTTTTATTTAATAGTTTTATTTAGTATCTCGTTTTAGGTTTTATCCATAGATTATCCATCGGGTGATGGTAATAAAACAGGATTCGAGTTGGACTATCTGTTGACGTGCTGGTAGGTTTTTATTTAATAGTTTTAAGTTAGCATTATTTTAATCATTGACTTTATTAAATACTACTACAACTTTATCTCGTTATAGGTTTTATCCATACATTGTCCATCGAGTGATGGTAATAAAACAGAATTCGAGATGGACTATCTGTTGACGTGCTGGTAGGTTTTTATTTAATAGTTTTAAGTTAGCATTATTTTAATCATTGACTTTATTAAATACACTACAACTTTATCTCGTTATAGGTTTTATCCATAGATTGTCCATCGGGTGATGGTAATAAAACAGGATTCGAGTTGGACTATCTGTTGACGTGCTGGTAGGTTTTTATTTAATATTTTTAAGTAAGCAATATTTTAATGATTAACTTTATCTTGTTACAGGTTTTATCCATACATTGTCCATCGGGTTATGGTGATAAAACAGGATTCGAGTTGGACTATCTGTTGTCGTGCTGGTAGGTTTTTTTTATTTAATAGTTTTATTTAGTATCTCGTTTTAGGTTTTATCCATAGATTATCCATCGGGTGATGGTAATAAAACAGGATTCGAGTTGGACTATCTGTTGACGTGCTGGTAGGTTTTTATTTAATAGTTTTAAGTTAGCATTATTTTAATCATTGACTTTATTAAATACTACTTCAACTTTATCTCGTTATAGGTTTTATCCATACATTGTCCATCGAGTGATGGTAATAAAACAGGATTCGAGATGGACTATCTGTTGACGTGCTGGTAGGTTTTTATTTAATAGTTTTAAGTTAGCATTATTTTAATCATTGACTTTATTAAATACTACTACAACTTTATCTCGTTATAGGTTTTATCCATAGATTGTCCATCGGGTGATGGTAATAAAACAGGATTCGAGTTGGACTATCTGTTGACGTGCTGGTAGGTTTTTATTTAATAGTTTTAAGTTAGCATTATTTTAATCATTGACTTTATTAAATACACTACAACTTTATCTCGTTATAGGTTTTATCCATAGATTATCCATCGAGTGATGGTAATAAAACAGGATTCGAGTTGGACTATCTGTTGACGTGCTGGTAGGTTTTTATTTAATAGTTTTAAGTTAGCATTATTTTAATCATTGACTTTATTAAATACTACTACAACTTTATCTCGTTATAGGTTTTATCCATAGATTGTCCATCGGGTGATGGTAATAAAACAGGATTCGAGTTGGACTATCTGTTGACGTGCTGGTAGGTTTTTATTTAATAGTTTTAAGTTAGCATTATTTTAATCATTGACTTTATTAAATACACTACAACTTTATCTCGTTATAGGTTTTATCCATAGATTGTCCATCGGGTGATGGTAATAAAACAGGATTCGAGTTGGACTATCTGTTGACGTACTGGTAGGTTTTTATTTAATAGTTTTAAGTTAGCATTATTTTAATCATTGACTTTATTAAATACTACTACAACTTTATCTCGTTATAGGTTTTATCCATAGATTGTCCATCGGGTGATGGTGATAAAACAGGATTCGAGTTGGACTATCTGTTGTCGTGCTGGTAGGTTTTTATTTAATAGTTTTATTTAGTATCTCGGTATAGGTTTTATCGAGTGATGGTAATAAAACAGTGGTAATAAACAGTGATGTGATGTAGTGTGATTTGAGAAATAAAATAAATGAATATAAGGTATAATAAATATAGGGGTAATATATTGTTAAATCTGACGAAAGAAAAGAAAGAGAATATAAGGTATAATAAATATAGGGGTAAAATGTGGTAAAATAAATGAGGTAAAATAAATAAGGTAAAATGTGACGAAAGAAAAGAAAGAGAATAGAAATTAAGTTGCTTCTATATATTTTAATTTGAATAAATCTGCCTTCCATCCATTCCATCCAATTAATAGTTCGTTTTGGCAGTGGTGTACGCAGCCACCTTTATGATAGTTGGTGCTGCCTTCGGTGCAGTTGGTGCTTGCTCGGTGCAGTTGGTGCTTGCCGGTGCAGTTGGTGCTTGCTGCCACCGTCATGATACATGTCAGACAACCTACAACATATTGAGCTGGCAATTTATATTTTTCCTCTCTCATTAATAAGGATTTATTTATAACGTTAGTGTAGTTCTTTTTTCTATCAGTATTTATTGTATTGTTACTATTTTATATTGACCGGATGTCGATCCGAACCGGTTATCATACGTTATACAAACCTTGTTAATAACCGCATGGCTGACAGATTGTCATCTGTCATCTGTCATCTGTGAAGTGTGTCAAGTGAAAACATGTGCATACGCATAGTGAAGCGCTCGCATAGTGAAGTGGTTCAAAAGTGGAACGCAGTGGCAAAAAGTGGAGCACAAAAGTGCATAATGCGTGTGCGTGAGTGAATGCAGTATGCATCGGGTGCAGTGCGTAGTGCGTAGTGCGTAGTGCGTAGTGCGTAGGCTGTGTGTTGCTGTGGCTAGCTTAAGAGGTTAAGAAGTGGAACGCCGTGGCGTTGTTGACGTGCTGGTAGGTTTTTATTTAATATTTTTAAGTAAGCAATATTTTAATGATTAACTTTATCTTGTTACAGGTTTTATCCATACATTGTCCATCGGGTTATGGTGATAAAACAGGATTCGAGTTGGACTATCTGTTGTCGTGCTGGTAGGTTTTTTTATTTAATAGTTTTATTTAGTATCTCGTTTTAGGTTTTATCCATAGATTATCCATCGGGTGATGGTAATAAAACAGGATTCGAGTTGGACTATCTGTTGACGTGCTGGTAGGTTTTTATTTAATAGTTTTAAGTTAGCATTATTTTAATCATTGACTTTATTAAATACTACTACAACTTTATCTCGTTATAGGTTTTATCCATACATTGTCCATCGAGTGATGGTAATAAAACAGGATTCGAGATGGACTATCTGTTGACGTGCTGGTAGGTTTTTATTTAATAGTTTTAAGTTAGCATTATTTTAATCATTGACTTTATTAAATACACTACAACTTTATCTCGTTATAGGTTTTATCCATAGATTGTCCATCGGGTGATGGTGATAAAACAGGATTCGAGTTGGACTATCTGTTGACGTGCTGGTAGGTTTTTATTTAATATTTTTAAGTAAGCAATATTTTAATGATTAACTTTATCTTGTTACAGGTTTTATCCATACATTGTCCATCGGGTTATGGTGATAAAACAGGATTCGAGTTGGACTATCTGTTGTCGTGCTGGTAGGTTTTTTTTATTTAATAGTTTTATTTAGTATCTCGTTATAGGTTTTATCCATAGATTATCCATCGGGTGATGGTAATAAAACAGGATTCGAGTTGGACTATCTGTTGACGTGCTGGTAGGTTTTTATTTAATAGTTTTAAGTTAGCATTATTTTAATCATTGACTTTATTAAATACTACTACAACTTTATCTCGTTATAGGTTTTATCCATACATTGTCCATCGAGTGATGGTAATAAAACAGGATTCGAGATGGACTATCTGTTGACGTGCTGGTAGGTTTTTATTTAATAGTTTTAAGTTAGCATTATTTTAATCATTGACTTTATTAAATACTACTACAACTTTATCTCGTTATAGGTTTTATCCATAGATTGTCCATCGGGTGATGGTAATAAAACAGGATTCGAGTTGGACTATCTGTTGACGTGCTGGTAGGTTTTTATTTAATAGTTTTAAGTTAGCATTATTTTAATCATTGACTTTATTAAATACACTACAACTTTATCTCGTTATAGGTTTTATCCATAGATTATCCATCGAGTGATGGTAATAAAACAGGATTCGAGTTGGACTATCTGTTGACGTGCTGGTAGGTTTTTATTTAATAGTTTTAAGTTAGCATTATTTTAATCATTGACTTTATTAAATACTACTACAACTTTATCTCGTTATAGGTTTTATCCATAGATTGTCCATCGGGTGATGGTAATAAAACAGGATTCGAGTTGGACTATCTGTTGACGTGCTGGTAGGTTTTTATTTAATAGTTTTAAGTTAGCATTATTTTAATCATTGACTTTATTAAATACACTACAACTTTATCTCGTTATAGGTTTTATCCATAGATTGTCCATCGAGTGATGGTAATAAAACAGGATTCGAGTTGGACTATCTGTTGACGTACTGGTAGGTTTTTATTTAATAGTTTTAAGTTAGCATTATTTTAATCATTGACTTTATTAAATACTACTACAACTTTATCTCGTTATAGGTTTTATCCATAGATTGTCCATCGGGTGATGGTGATAAAACAGGATTCGAGTTGGACTATCTGTTGTCGTGCTGGTAGGTTTTTATTTAATAGTTTTATTTAGTATCTCGGTATAGGTTTTATCGAGTGATGGTAATAAAACAGTGGTAATAAACAGTGATGTGATGTAGTGTGATTTGAGAAATAAAATAAATGAATATAAGGTATAATAAATATAGGGGTAATATATTGTTAAATCTGACGAAAGAAAAGAAAGAGAATATAAGGTATAATAAATATAGGGGTAAAATGTGGGTAAAATAAATGAGGTAAAATAAATAAGGTAAAATGTGACGAAAGAAAAGAAAGAGAATAGAAATAGAA